>NC_025993.2:103558897-103713637 GCF_000442705.2 Elaeis guineensis | reverse complement strand
GATCTTTAAAACATGGTTAAGCCCAATTAGGTGTGATCTGGCTCAATTACCTGCAATTGACATAAAACATATCAGATTCTTATATTTATTTAGTTAATTATTATACCAATTTCATCAAAATCATTAAAAACTAATAATAATAATTACTATAAAAATGCAATACATCAAATACCCCCAAACCTAAGTTTTTGGTTGTCCCCAAGCAAAAGAAAAGTCCCGATCAAAAATGAAGAATCTAAAATAAAAATTAATACTAAAAATTTTATTTAACATTAATATACTCAAAATCAATCTAGACACAAAGGAGTAATACCCAAATGCCATGGCTTAACCATCCCAATCCAAAACTGAAAGGCAAACCCACAAGCTAACTATTCCAAACTCATTTATACTCAAATAAAATTACGCACAATCAATAGCTACCCTACTTCCTTTAGGTTTTAATAAAATAATTCGGTTCAAACATCCAATCCTGAATGCAAAATTCTATCAGCCCATCTCCACTAGTGCAAACAACATACTCAAGAGATCAATAGGACTTTTTCGGATAAAAAAAAAATGGAAAGCAAGCAACAAGAATGATGGTTATGGTCACATAAGTGAAAATAAATTAACCATAATAAATCAGAGCATACTCATTTACTTATATTTTACATCCCTTCCTTTATTTGTTTTATTTTATACTTTTAGAATAGCCTATACACTTTGGCACTCTTCCTTAAGTCATCATTTGCCTTTTTACACGAATACCGACATTGGCGATGAAGGCACCCGGTTACTCAGCAAGTCATATACTCAAAGTGCTTTGCATACTCATAATTCAAGTCACTGTTTGACGTAAAAGCAAACATGAGGCTCATGAATACTCCTAGTTACTAGGCAACTTGAAACAGCGGAGTAGATTATGCTTTTTTTTTTTTTTTGAATGGAAGAAAAACTAAAAATTCAGTATGCTCTAACCATTATAATCAATTTATTCTCAAAAAATATGAACAGTAGATATGAGATAGGATGAAAAGAAAATATAAGGGATCAAAAAGGGTATGCCAAAGGAATACCTATATCATTTCTCTCAAGTAAATTATCTATATTTTATTTCAACAAATGCAACAAAGCTCACAAATAGGATTGGCGAAGCAAAGTAACTATCTCCTATACGAGATTTTATTTAAGTATTTACAAGTTTAAAACAGTCAATCCCTGAATTTGACTTCCAAATTTAAAGCTAAGATAGCCAAACAATAACACAAAGGCAAAATTGTCCCCCTCTATATCCTTACAAGTGATCAATGAATCAACATTCTAATTTTTTTATAATAAATTTTATTAAAAAATAAAGATAAAGATGCAAACATAATAGCAATCCTATATTATTAACACGAAATACTCATGCAAATGCACCCCAAACCTGAATTGGACATTGTGCTCAATGATAAGATCATCATCACAATACATATTATAGCAAGGTATTCTTAAAGGTTAAGGGTACTCCCCTTTGTAACGTGCCTATGCGCTTGTGCGAGTTTGCAACTCGTCCTCAGTCATTTCATCTCTCTTGTCTTCTTCAATGTACCTACAAAAAGTGAACAACATCCATTCAAATCTTGAAAATATAGTGAGGATTTAAAATTGACTCAAAAAATAAAAAAAATAAAAATTTTTTGCTTAGGTTGCCTCCCAAGAAGCGCTAGTTTATAGTCGTTAGCTTGACTATCCCAATGCATTATGTCAGTGATATGGAGGTTTTTGGTTGCTCAAATCCTCCATCTATGTATTCCTTCAACCTTTGCCTATTGACCTTGAAGGTCCTATCACCACTCTTCAGCTCAACAGCTCCATGTGAAAAACTTGTATAATCTCAAATGGACCTGATCACCTAGACCGGAGCTTGCTTAGAAATAACTTTAAATGGGAGTTATACAGCAACACCTTTTGTCTTGCTTGGAATTCACGCCTCACAATATGCTTGTCATGCCATCTTTTCATTCTCTCCTTGTAAATTCTTGCATTTTCATATGCATGGAGACGGAACTCATCAAGTTTATTAAGCTGTAATGACCTTTTCTCCCCAGTAGCTTCATATTGAAATTTGGCAACCTAGTTGCCCAGTAAGCTCGATGCTCTAGCTCCACAGGTAAATGGCATGCTTTTCCATAAACTAGACGATACGGGGACATCCCAATTGGCATTTTGAATGCTGTTCTATATGCCCATAATGCATCATCTAATTTTAGGGACCAGTCCTTTCTTGATGAGTTGACAGTAGTCTCCAATATTCTTTTAATTTCACGGTTGGAGATCTCTACTTGTCCACTTGTTTGGGGATGATATGGTGTTCCTACACGATGAGTAACACCGTATTTTGTCAATAGAGAATCCAAATAATGATTACAAAAATGCTTACCTCCATCCGTGATGATAGCCCTTGGAATACCAAAGTGTGTGAATATGTATTTCTTTAAGAACTTGAGCACACTCTTGGTATCATTAGAGGAAGTGCTACTGCCTCAATCCATTTGGATACATAATCCACCACCACCAGGATGTATTGATTTGAATGAGAAGGTGGAAAAGGCCCCATAAAATCTAATCCCCACACATCGAACATTCTACTTCAAAGATATTGGTTAGTGGTATTTCCTGTCTAAAAGAAATATTTTCAGTTCTTTGACATCGATCACAAGAAGAAACAAAAGCAATAGCATCTTTAAACAGTTAGGCCAATAAAAATCATACTATAATACTTTAGCAGCTGTTTTGTTGGGTCCAAAATGGCCTCCACACTCTAATGAATGGCAGTATTTTAAATATTTTTAATTTCATCATCAGCACACATTTCCTAATAAGCTAATCTAGACAATACTTATATAAATATGGATCCTCCCAAAAATAATATTTTACATCATGTAAAATTTTTTTTTTTGCGGTAATTAAATTCAGGAGGAATAATATCACATACCTTAAAATTAACAATATCAGCATACCAGGGTGTACTAGATGTGAGTAATGCAAATAATTGCTCATCAGGGAATGACTCATTAATGGATACCTCAGTGTTCTCAATTTCTTTACTTAACTCTAACCGAGACAAGTGATCTGCTACAAGATTTTTGCTCCTTTCTTGTCCCTAATCTTCAAGTCAAATTCTTGCAATAAGAGCATCCAACGAATTAGTCTCGATTTCGCATCCTTCTTTTCAAGTAAATATTTAATTGCTGAGTGATCAGTATAAACTAGTATTTTTGCTCCTATAAGATATGGCCTAAATTTATCAAAAGCAAAAAAATGGTGAGCAACTCTTTCTCTATGGTGGCATAGTTCAACTGTGCATCATTCAGTGTTCGACTCGTATAGTACACCACATGAAGTCTATTCTCTTTCTTTGTCCCAAGACTACTCCTATAGCATAGTCGCTTGCATCACACATGAGTTCAAATGGTAGATTCCAGTCAGGTGCAGTGATGATAGGAGCTGAGATTAATTCTCTTTTAACCTGTTAAAAGCAACCAAACACTCATAGTAAATTTAAAAGGTGCATCCTTGATCAATAATTACAAAGAGGTTTGATAATTTTAGAGAAGTCTTTTATAAATCTTCTATAGAAGCCAGCATGCCCTAAGAAACTCCTCACTCCTTTAACAGATATTGGTGGTGGTAATTTCTCAATGACCTCCACCTTTACTTTGTCTACTTCTATCCCTCTAGATGAAATCTTATGGCCTAAAACTACTCCTTTCTGCACCATAAAATGACATTTCACCCAGTTCAATACAAGATTAGTTTCTTCACAACGCTATAGAACTTGGAGAGATTAATCAAACACATATCAAAAGAAGACCAAAAACTGAAAAATCATCCATAAAGATTTCAATGAATTTTTCAACCATATCAGAGAATATAGACATCATACATCTTTGAAAATTGCAGGTGCATTACATAACCCAAATGGCATTCTCCTATATACAAATGTTCATATGGACAAGTAAATATAGTTTTTTCTTGATCCTCAGGTACAATAGAAATTTAAAATATCCTAAATAACCATCTAAAAAATAGTAGAAGGGATATCCGACAATCTCTCAAGCATCTGATCAATAAAAGGCAAAGAAAAATGGTCCTTTCGTGTGGCTTTGTTTAACTTCCTATAATCAATACACACATGCCAACCAGTGACTGTTTTGTGGGTATCAGCTCATTTTTATTATTTGTAATAACAGTCATCCCCCTTTCTTAGGAACTACTTGAACAGGACTCACCAACTACTATCAGAAATAGGATAGATAATTTTGCATTAAGTAATTTTATTACTTCAGCTCTAACTACTTCCTTCATATTAGGATTTAACCTACGTTGATGCTAATTGAAGGTTCGTAGTTTTCTTCCATTAAAATTTTATGCATGCATATACTGGACTAATTCCTTAATATCATCAATAGACCAGCCTGTGACTTTCTTATGCTTTTTCAACACATGCAACAATTTTTTCTCTTGTTCAGTAGAAAATGAGCAGATATAATGACAGAAAAAATAGATGAGTCTCCCAAGAATGCATATCTTAAGTGAGAAGGGAGCTGCTTAAGCTCAAGCTTGGGGTTTGGCTTAGCCTCTACTGAATCCTGTATTTTCTCAACATCATTTAATACATCAACATGCTATTTATTTTTAACGCCATCAATCAAGTCATATTCAGAATTGTCAATTATTTCACTAACAAATTTATTAATCACATCTAATCTAAAACATTCATCATTCTCAAGAAGATATTTAGAAGAATTAAGCACGTTAAAAATTATCTCTTCTTGTCCCACTCTTAAAGTAAGCTTACCCTCATGGACATCTATAAGTGCCTTGCCAGTTGCAAGGAATGGACGCCCCAATATCAAAGGAACCTCTCTATCTTCCTCCATATCCAAGACAATGAAATCCACTGGAAAGATAAATTTGTATTTCCATGTTTTTAATGGCAGCTTGCTGGTTTTGAAAGTTTGCTTTAGTTTCACCTATGAAATCAGTAGTGGCCTTGGTGAGAGTTGCAACCAATTCTTCCAGGTTAGACTTCTTTTCTTGCTATGGAAAACTAGGTGGTCCTCTATTCTGATAATTCTGTTGTTGCTGTTGATTTCCCCAAAAAAAATTTGGATGGTTCTTCCAGGCAGGCATGTAGGTGTTTGAGTATGGATTGTTCTGTTGCCTTCCTTGGTTTGCCACATATTGCACTTGTTCTTGTACTGGAGGCATGAATGAGCTGTCAATCGGGCAATCTCGAGTAGCATGTTGCCCAGTACACATCTCACAGGTCTGCACACAAGTATTGACAGCATTAATAGACAAATGATCTAATTTTTTGAAAAGAGTGTCTACCTTTGCATTGAGTGCAGTAATAGCGTCTATCTCATGAACCCCAGCAGGTCTCCTCGCCATGTTTCTCTCATTGGGCCATTGGTAATTGTTGTTCGCCATTTCCTCCAAAAGATCATAGGCCTCATCAAGCGACTTCTCCATCAATGAACCTCCGGCAGCAGCATCAATATTAATTCTGGTATGGTTGTTCAGCCCATTGTAGAAGGTTTGCACAACCAACCATTTAGGCAGCCCGTGGTGTGGGCACCTCCTAAGCAGATCCTTGAACCTTTCCCAGGCTTCATATAAGGTCTCCATGTCGAATTGCATGAAGGTTTGGATGTCAGTCCTCAACTTGGCAGTCTTAGCAGGTGGAAAGAATTTTGCCAAAAATTTTTGTGCTAAATCATTCCAAGTGGTGATCGAGCCAGCAGGAAGAGACTGTAACCATGCTTTAGCCTTATCTCTAAGTGAAAACGGAAACAATCTTAACCGAATTGCATCATCTGACACTCCCTTATGCTTAAGGGTATCACATATCTCCAAGAAGTTTGCAATGTGCGCATTAGGGTCATCATTGGGCAATCCTCCAAACTGAACTGCTGTCTGGATCATTTGGATCAAAGCAGGCTTGATCTCAAAGTTGTTTGCTTGCACAGGTGGTCTTGTGATGCTAGATGAAGCTCCATTCATGGTAGGCATGGCATAATCCCGCAGTGCCCTGGGGTTTGCCTCTCTAGCAATTTCATTATTTCCTACTAGGATTACTTCTCTCCTTGGATCTTCAGCCATTTCTGGATCTACTTTTGCCTCAGATTTCTTCCCTTCTCTGACTGCTTTAATATTTTGTTTACAAGTGCGTTCAATTTTTTGACTTGAAATGGGGTTTGATTCAATTCTCACAAGTCGACCCGATTCTCTTTTCCAAATAATTTTGAAAGATTATTATCCTTTTTTTTTTAAGAGAAGAGAGAAGTGGAAAGAGAGAGAAAAGAGTTCTAGAGATGAGTCCTAAGGAGTCCTAAATCTAGAGATGAAAGAGAAGAGTGTTTTAATTAGGTTTAAATTTTAATGGCAAACAAGTTAGCACAAAATAGACTTTCTATCCTAGGATTAACCTAGATCTAGACAGCTCCTAACTGTTCCAAGATCGCCTTCAAGCACTCCAAGCCCAAAACTGACTAACTATCTCGGCCAGGTAAGTGTAAGATGTGGGAGGTTCCCTGCTTGTTGCTTTCCTTAGACACCAACTGAGTTGGCCAGGTTAGACAACGGAACCAATTAAAAACCACCTTCTTAAACCACTTGCCTTAGACACCGAGCAATTAATCAATTCGAACCCGGTCTAACTTTAGGGCTTTCTTGTCTTATTGAGCTCGAATATCCTAGGGTCAATATTTAATTGATTTTAGATTAAGGTCTAGGTTATGTAGGATGAAGGATGTGGTTTTTGGGCTAAGGAAGGGTGATCAAATCCCCACCTTATCTGATTAATAGGTTAAGTTTCCTTAAAGTTAATTATGGAGATGCAATGCAAAGAAACAAGATGTCCAATCAAGTTTGAATTTTTTTTTATATATTTTTGGTTATACTATATTAGTTAAGCGTTATGAAATATCAGTGATTTTTTTTTTAAATATCTAAGAAATAAAATATCTAGATTACTAGTAAAATCAACTATTCTTGATATTAAAGCACCAGTCCCCGACAACGGTGCCAAAAACTTGATAGTCTATTTCGCAAGTATACGAAATCACTCAAGTAATATAATGATAAATAAGAGATCGTTCCCACGAGGACTGAGTTTAATTATCAAAAATGAACGCTAATTTTACTAATATCTAAACGATCGAAACTGAATGACAATGAAAAATAAAATTAACTCTAAAGAACTCAATGAAAGCTGAATCAAAATTTGATTGATAAAGCACTAGGATATATCTGATTTCACTTGGACCAATTATCAATTCCAGCTATTCTGATTAATAATCCAAATTTAATTATTAATGCAAGGATAAATAATCTTAAATTATTTAATAATCTCTCCCGAGTCTTATTAAATATACTAATTAAAACCTATAATCTATCTTCCAATAGTAAATTAGATTTTAATTAGTTTAATAAGTACAGTGATTATTTTTAAAATCCCACAGGTTAAATCTTCTGCTCCCGCTCCAATTATTATTCCTATGATGTTTGTTATTAACTCCAATTTATAATCTTCTTTCCCAGTATCAATTATAAATCGAAATCAATCAAGTACCAAATATAATAATACTTAAAAGTATTAAGTGCAAATAACAAATAATTATATTAACAAAAAAAATTAATACAAAATTCTGGAATTGAAATTAAATCCAAGCTACATCAAGTACCCTAGTTAGAAATTTAGCTTTTCATCATATCAAAATCAAACTCAAGTATACTTGAATAAAACTCCAAAATCATCCTAACAATGAGTTCTAGAAAATAAATTCAAAGTAAATAAGAGAAAGAATTAAAAACTCAGAAGGAATTGCAGAGCCGAATGAATTCTCTCTTCAAATCTTCTAGATACTCCAAACTCTCCTTGCTTGATTTCTAGCTTTCAAAGATGATTCTCCCCCTCCCTCCTGCTGGTGTTTTAGGATCCTTAAATAGGGCTAGGGCTAGGGTTAAGGTGGTATTTTTCCCATGATTTTATTCTATATATCATTCTTTTCATTTGATATAGAATCTCTCCTCCTTTGGATAGGCTTTAAGCAACCACCAGCCATCTACTCCTTATGCTGCCCAAATTTTTTGATTTTATTATGATTTCCTTAGTAAAAGAAGGAAAGGAGGCATGGTTAATTAGAGGACAAAAATTTCTTCCTTTCTGGGTCCATAAAATCTGCAAAACAAAGTAAGGTTTTGGCTGCCCAAATTAAGTTTTCCAAGAATTGGTTTCAATTCTTTCTCAGTTTGCTCCTCATGCAGAATTAGTTTGGACTTTGATTTTCTTTCATTTAATTCTTTCTAAGATAGCTCTTTGCCACCCAAAATTGGTTGCCATATCAGATCTTTGTGCCAAGAAACACTAAGAAGAATCTGGATGTATCGGGTGTTTTTTGTTGTGTCCAACATTGTTACCAACTTCAACCTTCTGTAGCCATCTCATCTGGAATCTAAATTTAATTCTGTAAATTATGTTCCTTTCTTGCTTCTCTCAAAATTCTGTAGGATCTAATCTTGCTTAATTTGGAGTCCTGTAGCTTGCCTTTTAGGGGTCTTCACACCAAAATATCCAGAATTTAGATTGGTTGACTAGATGGGATAGATTAACTACTTGATTTATTTTCTGCACCTCTAGTTTCTTTTCTGGCTGATGATGCCAAAAAGGATAAGGTGTGGGGTTCATTGATATCTTGATTTGGTTATTCTGCTTTGAGATGGACTTTGATTTTGATGCAAGACCTGATGACTCCGGATGACACACCCTGCTGAATCGGACTCAACCAATTTCACTTAATTTGACCTTTAAAATATGGTTAAGCCCAATTAGGTGTGACCTGACTCAATTACCTGCAATTGACATAAAACATATCAGGTTTTTATATTTATTTAGTTAATTATTATATCAATTTCATCAAAATCATTAAAAACTAATAATAATAATTACTATAAAAATACAATACATCATTATACTCTATTCCCATCAAGAGATAGAGAAAAGAAAGAATGGTGGGCTGTATGTAAAATTAAATCTCAGATCGTTCATTATATGCTCGAAAAAGAAGAAGAGCCCAATCTATCAAAATGCTTTCAAGAGGATAAAACATCTAAAGTTTATCAGTCTTTCATAGATATAGAGTTGGATGCTCTAGATTTTTTTTTACATGATGGCCAATATGAGGACGTAGATAATTCTGAGTTTGTTTAAAGGATAATCCTATCAAAGAAGGGGAAAAAGAGGAAGAAGATGAAGAAGTTAAAGAAAAGAAAGAATCAAATGAAGAATTTGAAGGGTACCAAATATCTGAAAAGGCCAATGAGTAGTGCTCCTCGTTTGCTATGAACTTCCCCACCTTTGACTCATTTTAAATACTTATTTTGTATTGCCACGTATCTGAAGGATACCAAACATCCAAAAGATGTTAAGAAGCTAGATCTGCTAACCGATGTCAATTCTCCATCAGAGAGATCAAACTCTACATAATACCGAGCAAGAAAAGTAGCCAAATGTGTATAATATGCTGGAAAAACTATCCAAGAAAAGATGTTATATAAGATTGTTAGTTAGCATTTATAATGTATCAGCAGAAAGATGATACTCATCCAGCAGTACATGATGATGTGTTAATCTGCTCGTACAAAGTTAAGATATCATGATATATAGTTAAATAAATATGATACATAGTTATTTTATTTTGGTACACAGTTAATCGAATATAATACATAGTTATTTTTATTTGCAGAGATTATAGATCATATTTTTTTGAGGCCAAAGCCATCGCAGTCGAGGAGAGAGCTCTGGAGGAGAGAGCTTTCATGCCGCCAGCTCGCATATTGCTACGCCATATGTACCATACGATAAACTCTAATACTTTAGATATTTTTTATATTATTTTATCCTTTATTATCTAATATAACATTCTTTATAATGTCTTGATACTCTCAAGTTCGGATGAAGTAGGGTCCCCAGTGACCCCACAGTCACATGGAGCCGCACTCGGCTCTTAGAGTCAGAGGCGTGATAGAGGACCCGCCAGGCTCACGGCACCTCCAACTTGATCGAAGGATAGATAGCTCGTCCACATTCAGAGCCGCACATAAATACTATATATCTTCACTGAAAATATTTAAATTTTAGCTATTTTAGAGTGTAACATTTATTATTCAAAATAAATTTTACAGCATATTTACAGAGCCTAGGATACCTCGTGTGGTTACCGACATCATTCGATGATGGATGTCGGGGTCGATAAATGAGTTCTCCAGTTGGCCATCGGAGGCTCGTGATGCAGCTGAGAGATGTTCCTGGTAAGTTAAAGATATTTAATTTTTAAATTCATAATAAATTTATATTCTATTTATTAATATATGATTATTTCTATTTGTAAGGATACCATCGATTCGAGACTCCTCAGGATAAGAAGGCTGGCCATCAGACCTTCGAGGAGGTGGCCATATGGAGGTTTTGGGATGGGCTATATAGCCTTCGGTAGTCTATCATAGAGCACTTCGATTTTGAGTCACCATTAGACTAGAAGTCTTACATAGATCACTAGATATGAGTGGACATATGGGAGGCCCTCTGCGATCAGTGAAGTACTGAGAAATACTCTGGTAGGTGGCAGAGGGCATAGTAGAATTGGTCCATCCAGCAGCATCCGATCCTACACACTGGCGGCTCCATTGGCACGTATATTGTGGTCGATAAATTGATAAAAATTTTATTTTTAAATTAATTTTATATTAAATTAATCATATATATATTAATTAATTTTATTTTATTATTTATTTATTGTAGATATGACAGCTGGATCGTACACTAGGGCAACTGCAAATATGAGAGGCCACACATCAGTCTAGGAGGATTGGTGATACTTAGATCCTCGTTCTCGATAGATCGTGGTAATAACTTAAAATATTATTTATTAAATTTTTATATATACTAATATGTATGGACTAATAAATATCTAAACTGTATAGGTGGATTATACGGAGTATCTTGTATCGCATCACGGTGAGGACCCATCCTCTCAGCTCCTCTTTGACCTTGAGGGATGGCTCAGGACCATCGAAGGGGTGAGCAGGAGCTGGGTCATACGATTCAACCACAGCTTCAACCCTCCACTAGCTCAAAGATCTTCATCGACATCCTTCTCTCAGGGCTCAACGACCCAGATGTGGGCTGACACACATGTAGAGGAGATCGTGTAGAGACTTTGGAGCTAGCGACCTCAGAGCTTTCGAGACACCCATGATATGATCATTGAGATTCTTTGGGATCTGCATCTGCATGATCAGCTGGGCTCGTTGTCACAGCCATCACAACAGATAAGTCTATTAATAATTTTTTATTTATTTTAAATTTTTATATTTAGAAGCTTCATATGTTTAAGCTTGAGTCTGAAAAGAAGATATAGCGGATAAAAATTCAATCTAACCATCCAAACGATGGGCCAGTGGTGTTTATAGCTCTGTATCATCGAATGAAACATGTAGGAATAATCTATTCAAGAATTGAAGTAGTATATCGAAATATATATCTTCGTATCGACATATACACTTTCATATCGAAATTTATTAATAATATTTTATTTTTTTTCATTATAGGATGCTAAAATATCCAGCTCTCATCCATCAGCTATTGGAAAGGATATACAAAAGCAGGAGGAGGATGACGAGGAGGATCGTACATAATTTTTCTTTGATATGTATACAATTTTGATACTTATAAAGTAGTATCTGTATGTAAAATTATATAATTTATATTTTTAATATAATATAATTTATTTTATATTTATGATTATGTTACATAATTATTATCTTATTTATAATAGATTCTAAAAAATATTATTTTTTTATTATTATAATTAAAGTAAATTTTAAAATATTTAATTATAAATTTTTAAAAAAATTAAAAATTATTAGCGATGGTATTAACGGTGAAAACTACCATCACTAATAGTTTTTAAATTTTAATTAAAAAATTTAAAAAATTATTAGGGATGGCAATAGCAATGATCTCACCATCGCTAATAGTTTTTTAATAATTTAATTTAGAAATAAATTAAAATTATTAGTGATGGAGCTTTGTTGCTAATATCATCGCTAATTATCCTTATTAGCGATGATGGATTTATCATCGCTAATAATGATAATTAGCGATAAGATTATTTTCATCAAATTTTTAGTGATGGCAAATTGGCTATTAGTGACGGCTATTGCCGTTGCTAATAGTCTTTTTTCTTGTAGTATTAATTAACTTCACATTGTATTGAATATCACATTACTAGTAGTATTATAATTGTCAGATATTTTGTTCAATGTTTATAAGTGTCCACACCAAATATTAGTGCCACTGATATTGATGTCAGGATTGCATCTCAGTTTTCTTATCGATTTTGAACTTATATAAGTATGCCGATGCCTTTACTATTTATATGAATGTCTGTCACTTAAATTATAAACTTATTAATTATTTTTTGTTATATCATGTGTAGGTTCACCATCGAGATGATTTGGTACAAAATCAATATTTGCATGACTTAGCATGGGGTCCTAAGAGAAGGTTCGTATATGGCCTACTTACTTTGTTAATTGTTATAAGTTTCACACAAAAGAATAGAGTGTAGGCAAAAAACTATTAATAATGGAGTGTATATTAAGGGTTCTGACCAAGGGAATAAAGAAAGTTATTATTATGCCATTATTAAGAAGATAGTCTGGTTAGAATATTCAGAGCATCCAATGAAATAGTTAGTGCTATTTAATTGTGAATGGTTTGATACTGTAATGAATCATGATATGAAGGTGCATAAATAATATAGAATTGTAGAGATTCGACATACTCGAAGGTATGCAAAGTTTGATTCCTTCATATTTGCAAAAAATATGATTCAAGTATACTATCTACTTTATCCTGAAAATATATGGAATAAGATAGAATGGTGGGTTGTCATAAAGACCAAACTAAAGGGTACAGTGGATGATCGATATACATTGGAGGTTGCTTATCAAGATAATACAATGTCCCATGTCAATACTATAATGAATAATGATCCACTTGAAAATTTAAGAGACAGTGAAGGTGGTTTTGAGGAAGTTGAGAGATATAATGTGGAGAAAAAAGATATGGAGGAAGAAGATTTTGATTTCAATGATGATTCAGCAAAAAACAATGAAGACCATGATCAATATAACAATCTCTTGGATGATGATGAATAGTCTTAAAATCAAAATATTCTTATTGTAGGTAAGTTCAAAATAATGAATACTCTTCATTATTTATACAGGTAAGTTCATACTGATGATAGTCCTTAATCTAATTATTAGAAAATATAATACTTTTTATGCTTACTATAGATGTTAGACACAAATCGTGAAAAATGAACCTCCATTGGTAGAGGCCATCCTAGGAAGCAACGGCCTTCTTCTACTATATCACCACCATTCTCTAGTATCCCACCACCATCATCTATTATCCCACCTTCCACCATTCTTATGGCACCATACTTGACTCCACCTTCGATGCTAGGTGTTTATTCACCACCTCCAACAGTTCACCATCAAATGCCATGTATTCACCATCTTTTTATTCAGGATCTATCCATCCTACAGCACCTATTATCCATCCTACGGCACCTCTTATCTATCCTAGACACCTCCTATCCATTCAGGATCACCTCCTGTTCATTCAGCATCTTCTCTTATACATCCTACAGATCCTGAAGGTAGCTATTCTCAGGATGCTACAGAGACACAGACTAATGATGGCAAGCTAGTGTTATACCTTGATGGAGATGGGTAAGTGATAACTTTATTTTAGAATATTATAGTCACTTTAGCATGTTGAATATATTTGATCTATGCTGACTAATGATTTATAATATTTATAGGTTCTTACCTTCTCACCCAACTACGAATGCCATTGTTGAAATTATGAGGAGCCACTTTGATGAGCCTTAGGTATTATGGAAAAAATACCTTCTAGTGTTAGAGATATGTAGTTTGCTAAGCTCAAGATATGTAAGTAATGATGTTTACGTAACCAATTTATTGTCCATATATTTTTGTTTGTCATTTAATTTGTTTATCCAAATTCATTGCAGAAGAGGTATCAGTTTGTGCCACCAAATGATCAATGGGCATGAAAAAATTTTGAGAAGCATGGTGTAGCTCGATTGAAAAATTTGCTTGGTAATGCTTGTAAGAATATGGAGAGACCACCTTGGATTGGAGATGCTGTCTGGGTGCCAATACTGACATGCTATATAATACAAGAAAAAGTATGAAAAAGCTAAACAAAACTATGCTTCTGATTGTGGTGGGTTTGATGCTCCTCTTCACACTGGGGGCTCCATCACCACTTCTCAGCATAAGCACAACATGGTCAAGCCTAAATTTTTTTTTTATTAATCATATTTTATTCATAGTTATAAATTATAATAATTTGTATAAGAGTTGATGTTTATATCTTTTGAAATATTGCATATTGTGAAGACTGGTGCAGTGCCATCTCCATCCCATGTGTTTAAGCTAATAGGTGTCGATGAATTTTTCTTGCTATATACTTATGGTTGCCTACTTATTTTTTCTGATGATGATCTAAACTTAATGTATACTGAAGAAAATGACTTCACAAATTGCTATGGTCTTTTTTTCTTGTTCCTATATGGTGTCTTAAAGCTAACGAGTGTTAATGGATTTTGCTTGCTATATTCTTATGGTTGCCTTCTTATTTTTTCTGATGATGATTCAAACTTAATGAATATTAAAAGAAATAGTTCTAGATTGCTATGGTCTTTTTTTCTTATTCTCATATGATGTGTTAAAGCTGATGGATGCCGATGTAATTTTTTTGCTATATACTTATATTTGCCCACTTATTTTCTCTAATGATGATCTAAACTTAATGGATATTGAAGGGAATGGCTTCACAAATTGCTATGGTCTCTTTTTTTTGTTTCCATATGATGTCTTAAAGTTGATGGGTGTCGATGAATTTTGCTTGCTATATTGTTATGGTTGCCTTCTTATTTTCCTTGATGATGATTCAAACTTGATGGATATTGAAGGGAATAGCTCCACAGATTGTTATGGCCCATTTTTTTTATTTTCATATGATGTATTAAAGCTAATTGGTGTTGATGGATTTTACTTGCTATATTCTTATACTTGTCTTCTTATTTTCTCTAATGATGATCCAAACTTAATGGATATTGAAGGGAATGACTACATATATTATTATGGCCTCTTTTTCTTATTTCTATATGATGTGTTAAACCTGATAGGTACTAATGAGTTTTGCTTTTAGCTGATAGCAGAGAAGTTTTTTATAATCAAAAGTAAAAATGACTCTCTCTTATTACCTCACTAACTCTATATATTATGTTGGTATCAATTATTTTTGTTGCATACTTTAGAAAACCCGTTGGATGAGTTGTCTAAGAAAGACGAAGGTAGCTCATGATTATGATACATTTGGCCTGAGATATGCTAAACAAGTGATAAATTTGGCATGAGGTATGCTATGGCTTCTTTTTCTTATTTTCATATGATGTGTTAAAGCTGATGGAGGCTGATGGATTTTACTTGCTATATTCTTATGTTGCCTTCTTATTTTTTCTAATGATGATCTAAACTTAATAGATATTGAAGGGAATGGCCCCACAGATGACTATGATCTCTTTTTCTTTTGTTGCTTTTTGTTTTAAATCCATGTTAATTATCTCTGGCATTTTCAGGCTGTCTGATAGTAGGTCTTGTGTTTTACTTTTATCACGAGAGGATTTGAGTATGTTTTGATCTTTTTTACATTCCACTTTGTTGTTTAGGATATGTTGCTTGGTTGTATATGATGGATGATGATGTTGCTTGGTTCTATTATATTTTAATGAAGCTATAGTTCTTATAATAAAAAAAATAATATGATTTTAATTTATTTTTTTGGAGATTTAAATTTTAGCGATCAATTTTGTGAGTGATTATTTTGATTAAAATAATTTTAATCGATTTTAAGATCAATTTTGAAACTAAAATTAAAAAAAATAATACAAAAATTTTTTTGATCAATTTTTTGAATGATTTATTAAATCAAAAATATTTTAAAAATATTAGTGACTGATTTTGAGATAAATTTTTATTTAATAACTTTTAATAAATTTAATGATCACTTTTACGATCGATATTAAAATAAAAAATTATAAAAAATTTACAATCAAATTTTTAAATAAAAAATATTCTAAAGAAATTAACGATCAATTTTGAGATCAGTTCTAATTTAATAATTTTAAAAAAATTTAGCGATTGATTTTGTAACTGATATTAAAAATAAAAATATCATAAAATAATTTATGATCGATATTGTGAATGATTTTTTTTTAAATAAAAATATTTTTTAAAAATTAGTGATCGATTTTGAGATCAATTTTATTTTAATAATTTTTAATAAACTTAGCAATCAATTTTGTAATTGATTTTAAAAATTAAAATAATATAAAAAATAAATTATGATTGATTTTATGTTTGATTGTTTAAATAAAAAATATTTTAAAAAACTTAGCAACCAATTTGTTTAATTTTTTGATTGATAAATTGGTTGCAAAATAGTTAATAATTTTTTATTTTCGATCGCTAAATCGATCATAAAATTTTAATTAATTTTTTATATTTTCAATCATAAAATCGATCGTAAAATTTTATGATCAAAATAATCGGTTGCAAAGTATTTACTATCAGAGTTTTTGCAACTGATATGAATCGATCTCAAAATCGATCGTTAAGTAAATTAGTAATCAATTTTTGTTATTTAGCAACCAATTTTGCGATTGCTAAAATCTTTTTTTCTTATAGTGTTTAGCATTTTAAACAACCTTGTCTAGCTTTTTAATAATCATGAATTTTAAGAATATTGAGAATTTAGTTTTCATGGCTGTGTGCTCTTGTGGTAGTGAGGGCTATATTCTTTCAATTTTACAAGACTCAACCCTCGATTACATTATCAATGAAATAATGGAGAGATGGAAGCATATATGCCCTACAATGATAGAAATCAAATTCTATATTCTTAAGCTCATAGTGGATAAAGATGTTAGGAATATATATGAAATACATTTGAAATTAAAAGCTATGATAATTGAGATGGTTGTATCTCATTATGTATCTTCGACTGAATCTCCTAAAGTGGTAATCAATAAGAGGTAATACAGAATTTAATCACAAGTTATATGTCTATTTTTATTTTTAATTGATTGTTTTATGCATTTATATGTAGTTGTAGCATGAATATAATACTTATGATATATGTAATAGTTCAAAATTGACTGACAATATAATGAAAAAAATAATCCTTTTATATTATAGAGATAGCGGTCCAATCCATAATGCTGAACATATAGGTTGTTCCAAAAATGGTCAAATGATTGATTCATCTCGTTTTTCATCATTTACTAGCTCGAGTAATTTCATTCGAGTTGTCAAAGAAATAAGAACTACAATTGAAGATGAATCAAGTCAAAGAAATACGTTAAATGCTTGGAAGAGCTGCATAAAGGGTGTAAGTCAAGAATTCAAAGATGTCGAAACTCTTCGTGTTATAATTCGCAAGTTCTGCATTGCAAATTACAGAAATTTTATGTTTGTCAAGAATGATCATATGTTTATGATCGTGGAGTATGCATATAATGGATGTGAATGGTGTATTCATGCTTCTCACTTTGGGAATCAAGATAGGTTTGTAATTAAAATCATGAACAATGAACATATATACAGAGTTGGGTTGCAAAATCGATATCATCCCAAGGCTTTGAAATATTGGATTTCAAATATTGTCAACAAGAAACTTCAAGATATGCCTTTATTTAGGCCAGCTGATATTGTAAAAGATATTCATCATGAATATGGTGTGGAATTGCCATATCATCATGACATGAAAAAGATGTTGTTATCAAGGAGATCTATGGTGAGAGATCAGTATCTTATAAAAAAATACGATGGTATTGTGTGCCATTCTTCAAACCAATTCTGACAATATAGTGGTGTACGAAACCACTGAAGATCGATTTAGATGTCTATTCATTTCATTTAAAGCCTCAATCAATAGTTTCATAAAAAGTTGTAGACCTCTAATATTCATAGATGCAATATTTGTTAAGCATAAGGATGGAGGAGTTTTACTTGGTGCTATGGGCAAAGATGCAAATGATGATATGTTCTCTATTACATATGCTATTGTTGATATAAAAAATAATGACAATTGGGATTGATTTTATCAGATATTTAAAGAAGCCTTAAAGTCTTGCGTACCATTATGACAGATACACATTGGAGACTTATAAAAAGAGTACCAAAATATTTTGCTGATAGCTACCACTCATATTGCATCCGTCATGTCAAAGATAATTATGCATCATATTTTTTTGAATTTTTAAGTTACATCTTCAAAATATCTAGATTTATTAAGTCATTATTATCCTTTTGTTGTTGTACATGTAGGTGCTTGTTTTTTATCATGTAGCTGAAATGAAGAGATTGATTAATTTACTAAATACTGCTGCATATACTCCAAATTTGAATATTTTTTAAAAACTAATCAGCAAACTTATAGCAGTAGCTTTAAGAATAAGTAACTTTATGATGCATGCAAAGTCGAAGCATTAGGCAAATGTAGTCTTTCTAGGTCTGCATTGGGGTATCAAATCTAATGTGGCAAAGTGTTTCAATAGTTGGATTCTGAAGGCTTGGCATTTTTTATTCCTTAGATGGTTGATCATATAAAACTTCAAATTATGAAATTAATGCACGATCGATGGATTCAAAGTTATAATATGCAAACCCATCTTTGCTCTGATCCAAAAAAGGTGTTGCAAAAAAATATAAAAAGAATCAAAGATTATCTGTTTTTACATTAAGCATCATGATTTATGATATAAAGGACATAAAGTACTCATATAAGATTGATCTACAGGAATGCACTTGCTCTTATAGCAAATAGTGAATCTTTCGAATGCCATGTAAGCATGCATGTGCATGCATTAAGAAGGCTAGTAGATCTTTGTATCACTTTACTGATAATTATTTCGAGGCTGACATGTATAAAGCAACATATGTAGATCTATCAATCTAATTCTAAATATTGAAATGATCCAGAGTATCTTAGATGAGATACATATTTTACCTCCTATTATCAAAACTCATCCTGGCAGGTCTAAGAGGTGGATTCATTAAAAATTCTAAAATCTAGGCATTGAGGTGAAGAATGACACAATAAAAGACTTGTTGGTGCAAAAATCCGCCTACGTCGGAGAAGCTGGAGTCGAGGGAGTCGCGGTCGCCGTCGGGACCTGCAAAAGAAGTCTAAACCGGAGGTGGGGTTGCTCCGACAAGACCGTCCGATGCTCAAGTCAGTTCTCTGCCTCAACATGAATGGAGTGCTCGAACGAAAATTTTAGCAGAGTTTTGGAATAGAAAATAGAGCTTAGAGAATAACGTATCTGGGGTCCCTCTTTTATAGGTGGAGGAGGCAACAGACTGATAGTGATGCCGTAACCGTCTGGCAGTGGGCTGCCCAGGGTCAGGAGGAGTTTGTTGCGGAGAGTAGTGGAGTGAGATCGTGGCCATCACCGGGACGTGCCACGTGGAGTCTGTTACGGGAAGTGGAGCGGCGTCCATTGTCGCGACTTGCCAGAGGGTGGTGGAACCACGCGGTATCCATCGCAGGAAGTGGAGCAGAATTGCGGTCATTATGGTAGTCTGCCAGGGAGTGATGGAGCCGCGAGGAGTCTGTTGCAGGAGGTGGAGCAGAGTCGTGGCCGTTACTGCGGCCTGCCAGAGGGTCCAGGCCTGTCGGTCGAAGTTCGACTGGAGTGTCTGGCGGAGAGAGGTGGCTAGCTACCCATCTGAGAGGAGCTCGAAGTCCGGCTCCCGTATGAGTCTGGATGAAGTCTCCCTTCAGCAGAAGTCGGAGATGAGGTTTGGCTCCCGTGGGAGTCCGGACAGAGTCTTCCCGAAGTCGGAGTCGGTGACGAGATCTGGCTCCTGTAGGAGTCCGGACAAAATCTACCTGCAGTTAAAATCGGGGGTGAAGTCTGGCTCCCTTAGGGGCCCGGACACAGTTTACCGGCAGTTGAAGTTGGGGACGGAGTCCGGCTCCCGCGGGAGCCCGGGCGGAGTCTTCCTGCAGCCAGAGTTGGAGACGAGATCTGGCTCCCATAGGAGTCCGGGCGAAGTCTACCTGCAATTAAAGTCAGGGACGAAGTCTGGCTCCCGTAGGAGTCCGGACGAAGCTTACCAGCAGTCGAAGTCGGAGACGAAGTCCAGCTCCCGTAGGAGTCCAGATGAAGTTCACCTGCAGTAGGAGTCGGGGATGAAGTCCGGCTCCCGTAGGAGTCCGGACGAAGTTCACCTGCAGTAGAAGTCGGAGACGAAGTCTGGCTCCCGTAGGAGTCCGAGCGGAGTCTACCTGCAATTAAAGTCAGGGGCGAAGTCCGGCTCCCGTAGGAGTCCGAACGAAGCTTACCAGCAGTCGAAGTCGGGGATGAAGCTCGACTTCCGTAGGAGTCCGGACGAAGTCCACCTGCAGTAGGAGTCGGAGACGAAGTCCGACTCCCGTAGGAGTCCGGACGAAGTTCACCTGTAGTAGAAGTTGGGGACGAAGTCCAGCTTCCGTAGGAGTCCGGACGAAGTTCACCTACAGTAGGAGTCGGGGATGAAGTCCGGCTCCCGTAGGAGTCCGGACGAAGTTCACCTGCAGTAGGAGTCGGGGACGAAGTCCGGCTCCCGTAGGAGTCCGGACGAAGTTCACCTACAGTAGGAGTCGGGGATGAAGTCCGGCTCCTGTAGGAGTCCGGACGAAGTTCACCTGCAGTAGAAGTCGGGGACGAAGTCCGGCTCCCATAGGAGTCCGGACGAAGTTCACCTGTAGTAGAAGTCGGGGATGAATTCCGGCTCCCGTAGGAGTCCGGACGAAGTTCACCTGCAGTAGGAGTCAGGGACGAAGCCCGGCTCCCGTAGGAGTCCGGATGAAGTTCACCTACAGTAGAAGTCGGGGACGAAGTCCGGCTCCCATAGGAGTTCGGACGAAGTTCACCTGCAGTAGGAGTCGGGGACGAAGTCCGGCTCCCGTAGGAGTTCGGACGAAGTTCACCTGCAGTAGAAGTCGGGGATGAAGTCCGGCTCCCGTAGGAGTCCGGACGAAGTTCACCTGCAGTAGGAGTCGGGGACGAAGTCCGGCTCCCGTAGGAGTCCGGATGAAATCTGGTAGTTGTAGGAATCTGCCGTTGGCGAGGTCCGGGGTAGTTCAGATTGGAGTTGAACCTGGCTGGAAGAAGTCTGGAAGGGATTCGGGGAACAGCTGATAGTCGCAGAAGGTCGGCTGGCGGCGGAGCTCAGTGAGCACTTGGGGCGGCTTGATAGATGACTGGGGGAACTCATGTTGAAGGAGCTCGGGTGATGCAGTGGGAGTTCGTCTGTCGGAGGAATTCAGTTAGTACTGTGGAAATCCGACTGTTGGAGAAGTCCGGAGAGATACCATCTGCAGTCGAAAGTCGGAGAAGTCCTGGGAGGGTCAATCCTGTTAAGAACTTTGGCTGAGGGTATTTTATACCCAACACTAGTCCCCCAACTTCCGAGTTCGAATTTCGAATGAAGGAAGTACAGAGAGATTTTCACAGCCGAAGTTGCTCCCTTGATGTCCGCGCGCAATCATCTTTAGATATTTTGGCATTCAATGCGCATGCGCTGGAGTCTTTTCAAATCGAGGCGATCCGAAGAGGCTTTTTTGGAACCTGCAGCGGAACGGTGCTCAAGGCGTGGCGCAATAAAGGCTCTGTCAGCCGTCTGCCACTTTTTAACCGCCCGCTGTGGTGAGTGGGACACGCTGTGAAAAGAGACCGGTCAGAGGGGATTCGCAATCATCATTAATACGGATCTCAGGGTCTATTTAAACCCGCACTCCTCCTCCAAGAGTCTTGCTCTATCCGACAGTCTCGTTCTGACGCCCTTCTTGTCCCTGAGAACTCTGATTTTTCTCAGCGCCCTTTCCAGCCTTAGGCGTTCCTCAAAACATCCTCATTTCTGCACCTTCACATCTCTCCGAATCGCTTAGGTTAGTCTCGAAACTCCTTCCTCTTTTTGTTCTTCCTTTTGCCATTCGATCTTTCTTCCTCTTGCTCTGCACGTCAGTCCCCCGAGACCTTGTCCACGACTTTCCCCAATTTTTATGGATTTCTCCTGTGTGAGTGGTCTCCATGTGATTCTAGATGTCTTCCAGGGTTTCTTCCTCTAGCGGCTCTAAGAGTTCGTCCGTTTCGGTCTCCTAGAGTCCTCAGGCTGTAGATGAACCGGTAGCTAGAGCTGAATCTCGTCCGATTTTTGCGTCGGATGCCATTCCTTGTTCTCCGACTCCGGACGAACTCCAACTGATAAGAGTTCAGTATGGGGTTCCTCCAGAGTACGAACTGAAACTTCCTGACCCGTCCGATCGGGCCAGTGCCCCTCCCCCCAGCTGTTTCTGTCTGTACCAGGAGGCCTTCCGTGCCGGACTTCGACTTCCTCTTCCACCTTTTGTCATTGCTCTTTTTCAGTTTCTGGACATTTCTTTGGCTTCAGTTGCACGCACCAAACTCCTTTAGATTTTTGATAGGGTTCCTCTCTCTTTGTCATATAGTCGAAGTCCAGCCCACCCTTTCTTTGTTTAGATACTTCTACACCTTCAAGCATCATCCCACGACAAAAGACTGGTGGTACTTCTCCCCACAGTTCGGCAGAAAGGGGTTGCTGAAAGGTGCCCCCTCTTCCATTCATAACTGGAAGGGAAAGTTTCTTTATGTTCAATGCCCGACCTTGAGTCTAGGGTTGCCCCCTTGGGGCTCCCCGAGGGACTCCGTCCGTCGGGCTCCCAGCCTGGGGGAGGACGATCTTCAAGCCTCCCAGAAACTCCTCAAATATCCAACTCCTTCTCTTCCCAACCTCCTGAAGGAGCGATTTCTGTTCAACATCGGCCTGAGCCCCCTGGATCCCACCAGTATTTCATCTCTCCTTTTCTTTTCTTCTTTTCCTTTCCTTCCCTCTCTCTCTCCTTCTTCTTTTCTCCTTTTTCACCCCCTCTTTCTCTTTTTCTTTTTTTTAGGGATGGATGCCGAGGCAGCACGGATGCTCGCCAGGGGTCTGAAGGCTCACAAAAGAAAGGGCGCCGCGGCCTCCGGGCTGGCGAAGAAGGCCAGAGTGGGGGAGATGGGTTCGGCCGCGCCCGCCCAAGCAACCTCAGCCACCGACGTCCTTGCAGACACTAAGCTTCCAGCTGCCCGGGCTTCCTCGAGGGGTTTGAGTTCTCCTACCGAGGTCCCCGCTTCGGAGACCCACCCTGAGGAGGTGCTAGGGGGTGAGAGGAGGAAGACCTTGGCCCGCAGGGTCGGCAGTCACCGGGCTGCCACCGAAGAATCCCACAGCTCTGAAGAGGAGTAGGAGGATAATCCCTTTAGTGACAGGGACCTAATAAAAAAGCTGGTTGACGGGTGCTCACTGCCCGAAGTCGTCCAGAGGATCGTCCGCGTCGATCCTGCACAACGAGTCTGGGACTCGCTGGGGGCCTTCCTCGAGGTAAGCAGATTCATCTTCCTTTCGCTTCTTCATTTAATTAACTTCTCAGCTTCCATTCTGACCTTCCGGTCATCCTTGCAGCTCGGACACCAATTCCTCATCAACATCGAGACGACAAACAAGACGGTGGAAGGTCAGCAGGCCGAGGCTGCCCGCCTTAAGAAAATGGCCCTCGAGGTGGTCGATCTCTGAGAAGTGCTTGAGAGAGAGAGACAGACCTCGGTGGAATAGAAGGCCGCCTTGGAGGAGATGGTGAGGAGGGCGGAGGCCGAGGTTGCCAATATGGCGGAGCAGATTCCGACCCCTGGTCTCGGAGACCAGGGGTCAAGCGGTGGAGGAGTTCAAGGCTTCCATCAAAATGAAGAAGTTGAAGGTTGAGTTCGGCCAAGCCACATTCAACAAAGGATTCCAGCTCTGCCAGGAGAAGATGGTCAGAAAATTTTCCGAGCTCGACCTCAGCTTCTTAGACGAGGCATCCGAGGATGAAGTCGGACCCTCCAGCGCCGTCGCAGCCACCATGGACCACCTCCCAGAGGTGCCGAGTTCCCCCGTTGATCCAGAGGTCTGGGACCTCTAACCTTGTATTCTTCCTTTATTGCAATTTTTCTTCTTTCTTTTGTCTTCAAGAAATGTTCAGTCAATAAAATTGGTCTCCTCCTTATGGGGGACTTTTCTTTTCTTCTTTTTCTTTCTTTCTTTCTTCTTCTTTGTAATGAGCTGCATCTTAACGCGTTGACCTCCCGATGACAGTGCCCTGCCGATGCACTCCCGTTGCCACAGGAAATTCCACTGAGGTCCACAATCCGACATCTGAGAAAGAAAGTTCGTCATTTGACGAGAAGGTCGGAGGAGATGGAGGACAAACTTTCTAGACTGAGGGAGAGTCACTCAGAGGCTACTGTGGAGGCCGTGCACTTCCGGAACCTCCATATGAAAGGAATCATGGATTACAGTCGGAGGAAGGCGAACTTTGAGAAGGAGCTTGAGGAACACCGGAAGCACGCCAGCGATCGATCCTGGGTTCAGGCCTCCAAGATCAGCTCTCTCGAAGCGGAGTTGGCGGCTGCACGGGAGAAGATCGGCCAGCTGGAGGGGGGCTCATCTTGGCTCGCAACCCAGGCCGAACGCGAACAAGATTGGTCGAAGAAATTCTCCGACCTTCAGCAACAGCTTCAAGATGCTGAGTTGAACTACAATGCATACTGGGCCAGTTGGTGCAAGCAGGTGGATGACTACAGGAGGAGGCTCCAAGCATCGATCGATGAAGTTGCCCGCCTTCAAAGGCAGTTATCTGAAGGAGCCCAGCTTGTTTCGGCTCGGGACTCTGACGAACTTCGATCCCTAAGGAAAACCTCGGGAGAGCTATCCGTCGCCCTCGGGGAGGGGAAGGTCAAGCTGCAGCGGTTGAAGATCCAGCTGGCATATGAGCAACAGGCGATCAAGGATGCGGAGGCGGAGTCCGAAGTCCTAAAGAAGAGACTTCGGGAGTCGGAGGGCGAAAGTCGACGATTCCACCGGATGTTTCGGGATATGCTGCTGAAAAAGAGAGAGCTAGAAGAAGAAGTTGAAAATCTGAGGCAGTCCCTGATAAGGAGTGAAGTAAATAATTTGAGGTCGGAAGGAGCAGAGCTTCTCTAGGGCTCTTTTTGCCTTCCGTCTTCCCATGTATATATTTTTTCTTTTGTTGTTTTGTTTTGTTCTTGTTGTTTTACTTTTCTTCCCTTAGCCTGCTGGGCTTTGTAGTGTATATTTCGTAAATGAAATGAAAAGGAGATTTTGTGTTACCTCGTCCACGCATTGCATTAAATTATCGTCCGTCGAACTTCTTTTGTCTCTTGACTTGTTCGACGTCGACATAGTTTGAAGATCCCCAGCCGTTATCATGTTGTTTTACTTTTCTTGTCGCCTTTCTTTCTCTTCCCCCTTGTTCAATCTTGTATTAGGCCGTCGTTCATCGAACTTCTTTTGTTTTTCTACTTGTTCGACGTCGGTGTCGTTTGGAGGTGCCCAGTCGTCGCCACATTGATTTGCTTTTCTTGTCATCCATGGCCGTAGGCTCGAGCTCATGGTCTGAACTTCGCATTACCTTGAAGGAGTCATTATTTTCTTGACCCACGTCGGGAGCCTTCTTAGAGACCAGGGATGTTCGGTAGGAACTCCCGTCTTTGTTGAGACGAAGTTCCCTATGTTTTTGGTGTAGTTTATTTTTCATCTGTTGTTGATGTAGTTCATCGCTTTTCTTTTTAATTTTTCTCCTCTTTTCTGAGTGAGGGTCCTCCCCTTGCTTTTTGCGGGGTCGCGTAGAGGTGTCGAGGTGCCATTAAGGGGACTTTTCTCTTTATCCGATCATGTTGGGCGATCGGGTTTTTGTCATCGTCAGGGCGAGGTTCTCCTTCTGTTCTTGACGTAGTCGATCTCAGCTCAGGTTAGGACGAGGTATTTCTCCTGTTCCCAACGGGGCTGTGGGGGCATATAAGGGTCGTTGCAAGGGCCTCTCCCTCCATCCGATCTAAAAGAATCGGGCCTTTGGCTTTGCTCATGTGAGGATGAGGTTCTCCTCCTGTTCCCAACATGGCTGTGGGGGCACATAAGGGCGCTGCAAGGCCTCTCCCCCCATCCGGTCTAAAAGAACCGGACCTTTGACTTTTCTCATGTTAGGACGAGGTTCTCCTCCTGTTCCTAACATGACTGTGGGGGCACATTAGGGCGTTGTAGGGCCTCTCCCCCCATCCGGTCTAAAAGAATCGGACCTTTGACTTTGCTCATGTTAGGACGAGGTTCTCCTCCTATTCCTAATATGGCCGTGGGGGCACATTAGGACGTTGTAGGGCCTCTCCCCCCATTCGGTCTAAAAGAACAGGACCTTTGACTTGGCTCATGTTAGGACGAGGTTCTCCTCCTGTTCCTAACATGGCCGTGGGGGCACATTAGGGCGTTGTAGGGCCTCTCCCCCAATCCGATCTTAGATTAATCAGACTTTCATTTTGCTCATGTTAGGATGAGGTTCTCCTCCTGTTCCTAACATGACCTTGTTTTGATTGTTTGAAGGGGTTATCCCCTGTCGCAACAAGTCCATGCCAAAAGGGAAAGACATGCAAAGTCGAAAGGAATTTTGATTCAAAATAAAGTCATTAGTAATACATTTACAGATTTTTCGAGTCCCATAGTCGTGGAAGGTCTGCTCCTCCTTGAGGTCCTCCAGTGATGGAGTTGATGATCTCGATTGGAGGCCGATCTCCGAGCTGCTCTTCCCTCCTCGACGATTCAGGTTGCGGCAGGACCCTTGGCCGATCTTCTCTGCCTTCAGGTCAGCATCGAATGAATCTGTCGAGCCGACCTCATCTGATGAGCTCCTCGATCTCGTCCTGGAGCTGAATGCATTCCTCTGTATCGTGGCCGTGGTCACGATGGTAGAGGCAGAACTTGTTAGGATTGCGCTTCCTAGGGTGTGTGCGCATCCTTTCCGGTCTTGGCAGCTGCTCCCTGACCTCCATCAGCACTTGGGTTTTTGATGCATTGAGAGGGGCATAGTTGCGGAACCTTCCTGGTGGAGAACCCCACCGAACTCTGCGGTCCGGACTTCTCTGCCTGCGTGCTCGGGGAGGGGTCTAGGCACGCTTGTGCCCGGGGGGAGTCGAGAATACGGTCGAGCTTCGCTCGGCCTTCTTTCAACTGCGGGCTTACTGGAGTCGCCCACCTGCCGCCCCTTTGCGGCCTCTTCGTCCTTCAGCTTGAAAGCTTCCTTCGCTCGGGCGTCCTTCGACCCGAGCCAGCAAATCAGCAAAGTCCCTGGGATACTTCTTTTCCAGGGAAAAGAGGAGGTCGTTCTTTTGAAGGCCGCTCTTTAAGGCGGCCATTACAACAAATTGGTCCAGGTTCCGGACCTCTAGAGCGGTGGCGTTGAAGCGGTTGACATAGGTCCGGATTGATTCCTCCTCCTTTTGTTTGATGTTAATGAGGGACTCCAAGCCTTTCTGAGGGCACCGGCTGCTGACGAAATGAGCCACAAACTGGTGACTCATTTGGTCGAAGGAGAAGATCGTACTCGACTTCAGTGCCGAGTATCAATTTCTCACTGCTCCCTTCAAAGTAGACGGGAAAGCCCGACACAAAATGACGTCCGGTGCACTGTGGAGTAGCATCATGGTCCGGAAGGCCTCCAGGTGGTCGACCGAGTCTGAGGTCCCATCGTAGCTCTCGAACTGAGGGAGCTTGAAGTTTGACGGGATTTATTCCTGCATGATCATTTGAGAAAAAGGAGGGTCAGTGCAGATATCCTCATCGTAAGCAGTGGAAGCTCGGTGGAGCTCTTCGATCTGTCGGTTCATCTCCTGGAGTCTCTGATCCAGGAGGTCCTCTCGCCTGCGGGTCTCAAGGGTCCTCTGGCAGAATGGAGGCAGAGATCTTCCAGGGGTGGAATTATGGTCTGACTGAGGGCTCTCCACCCTTGGATTCGTCTTTCCGAAAAAGACGGGGCGGCTGGCCCAAGTGGTCCATCCCACCGTCGGATTTTGGGGTTCTGGTGATGCTCTTTCCAGTCGCACTGATGCCTGCGGCTGCTGCTGTTGTTGCATGGCCTGCACAGCTTCAGTGAGGCCTCTGACCTGCTGCACCAGTAGGTCGAATTGCTCCGCGCCAGCCGCCGTTGCCGTAGGAGGAGGAGGAGGCTGGAAAACTGGAGGTGAGGTCGGAGCCTGAGATCTGGCCGTGGAGGTCGTGGATCGTCGCATGGATGCTTTACGGGGAGGCATCGGGCAAAGACCTAGTGGGGGAAGGAGTGGATGTCGGAAAAGATGACCGGAGGAGGTCCCGTCGAGCGCTCCTTTAAGAACAAGGGTACTGCGAAGACACAGTCCCTTCCTCTAGCGCCAATCTTGTTGGTGCAAAAATCCATCTGCGTCGGAGAAGCTGGAGTCGAGGGAGTCACGGTCGCCGTCGGGACCTGCAAAAGAAGTCTAAATCGGAGGTGGGGTTGCTCCGATAAGATCCTCCGATGCTCAAATCAGTTCTCTGTCTCAACAACAATGGAGTGCTCGAACGAAAATTTTAGCAGAGTTTTGAGATAGAAAATAGAGCTTAGAGAATAACGTATCTGGGGTCCCCCTTTTATAGGTGGAGGGGGCAACAGACTGATAGTGATGCCTGTAACCGTCTGGCAGTGGGCTGCCCAGGGTCAGGAGGAGTTTGTTGCGGAGAGTAGTGGAGTGAGATCGTGGCCATCACCAGGATGTGCCACGTGGAGTCTGTTGCGGGGAGTGGAGCGGTGTCTGTTGTCGTGACTTGCCAGAGGGTGGTGGAACTGTGCGGTATCCGTCGCAGGAAGTGGAGAAGAATTACGGTCATTATGGTGGTCTGCCAGGGAGTGATGGAGCCGCGAGGAGTCTGTTGCAGGAAGTGGAGCAGAGTCGTGGCCGTTACTGCGGCCTGCCAGAGGGTCCAGGCCTGTCGACCAAAGTTCGACTGGAGTGTCTGGCAGAGAGAGGTGGCTAGCTACCCATCTGAGAGGAGCTCGGAGTCTGGCTCCCGTATGAGTCCGGACGAAGTCTCCCTTCAGCAGAAGTCGGAGACGAGGTTTGGCTCCCGTGGGAGTCCGGACGGAGTCTTCCCGAAGCCGGAGTCGACGACGAGATCTGGCTCCTGTAGGAGTCCGGGCGAAGTCTACCTGTAGTTAAAGTCAGGGGTGAAGTCTGGCTCCCTTAGGGGCCCGGACGCAGTTTATCGGCAGTTGAAGTTGGGGACGGAGTCCGGCTCCCGCGGGATCCCGGGCGGAGTCTTCCTGCAGCCGGAGTTGGAGACGAGATCTGGCTTCCGTAGGAGTCTGGGCGAAGTCTACCTGCAATTAAAGTCAGGGGCGAAGTCCGGCTCCCGTAGGAGTCCGGACGAAGCTTACCAGCAGTCGAAGTTGGGGACGAAGTCCGGCTCCCATAGGAGTCCGGACGAAGTTCACCTGCAGTAGGAGTCGGGGATGAAGTCCGGCTCCCGTAGGAGTCCGGACGAAGTTCACCTACAGTAAAAGTCGGGGACGAAGTCCGGCTCCCGTAGGAGTCCGGGCGGAGTCTACCTGCAATTAAAGTCAGGGGCGAAGTCCGGCTCCCGTAGGAGTCCGGACGAAGCTTACCAGCAGTCGAAGTTGGGGACGAAGCCCGGCTCCCGTAGGAGTCCGGACGAAGTCCACCTGCAGTAGGAGTCAGAGACGAAGCCCGGCTCCCGTAGGAGTCCGGACGAAGTTCACCTGCAGTAGAAGTCGGGGATGAAGTCCGGCTCCCGTAGGAGTCCGGACGAAGTTCACCTGCAGTAGGAGTCGGGGATGAAGTCCGGCTCCCGTAGGAGTCCGGACAAAGTTCACCTACAATAGAAGTTGGGGACGAAGTCCGACTCCCGTAGGAGTCTGGACGAAGTTCACCTGCAGTAGGAGTCGGAGATGAAGTCCGGCTCCCGTAGGAGTCCGGATGAAGTTCATCTGTAGTAGAAGTCGGGGATGAAGTCCGGCTCCCGTAGGAGTCCGGACGAAGTTCACCTGCAGTAGAAGTCGGGGACGAAGTCCGGCTCCCGTAGGAGTCCGGACGAAGTTCACTTGCAGTAGGAGTCGGGGACGAAGCCCGGCTCCCGTAGGAGTCCGGACGAAGTTCACCTGCAGTAGAAGTCGGGGATGAAGTCTGGCTCCCGTAGGAGTCCGGACGAAGTTCACCTGTAGTAGGAGTCGGGGACGAAGTCCGGTTCCCGTAGGAGTCCGGACAAAGTTCACCTGCAGTAGAAGTCGGGGATGAAGTCCGGCTCCCGTAGGAGTTCGGACGAAGTTCACCTGCAGTAGGAGTCGGGGATGAAGTCCGGCTCCCGTAGGAGTTCGGATGAAATCTGGTAGTTGTAGGAATCTGCCGTTGGCGAGGTCCGAGGTAGTTCGGATTGGAGTTGAACCTAGCTGGAAGAAGTCTGGAAGGGATTCGAAAAACAGCTGATAGTCGTAGAAGGTCGGCTGGCGGCGGAGCTCAGTGAGCACTTGGGGCGGCTTGATAGATGACTGGGGGAACTCATGTTGAAGGAGCTCGGGTGATGCAGTGGGAGTTCGTCCGTCGGAGGAATTCAGTTAGTACTGTGAAAATCCGACTGTTGGAGAAGTCCGGAGAGATACCATCTGTAGTCGAAAGTCGGAGGAGTCCTGGGAGGGTCAATCCTGTTAAGAACTTCGGCTGAGGGTATTTTATACCCAACAAGACTTATAATGAGGTTATTGAGTAACTATTTTAGAATTCAATTGTATTGTGAGGAAAGATATTTTGAAAACTTGGATTTTGTTATGAACTTATATTTTGTTGAGAAAAGATATTCTAAAATATATTTTGAAAACTTGCAACTATATATACTTAAATGACTGAAATACATAATTAAATAGACACTATACATAGTTAAATAGATACCATACATAGTTAAATATACACTATATACAGTTACATACACACTATACACAGTTGAATAACCATTGTACATATTTAAATGGCTGAAATATACAGTTAAATTATAACTGTACATACTTAAATGATGAAAATACACAGTTAAATAAATACTATACATTGTTAAATATATACTATGTATAGTTAAACACACACTGTATATAGTTAAATAGCAATTGTATACACTTAAATAATTGAAATATATAATTAAATAGATAGTATACATAGTTAAATTATAATTGTATACACTTAAATGACTGAAATATACAGTTAAATAGATACTATACACAGTTAAATATACGTTATATATAGTTAAATAGCAATTGTACACACTTAAATGACTAAAATATATAGTCAAATAGACAGTATGTATAGTTAAATTGCAACTGTACATAATTAAATGACTAAAATACATGATTAAATAGATACTATATACAATTAAATAGACACTATATGCAGTTAAATACATACTGTATATAGTTAAATATATGCTATACATAGTTAAATAGCAATTATACATACTTAAATAGCTGATATACACAATTAAATGGATATTGTACATAGTTAAATAGCAACTGTATACACTTAAATGGCTGAAATATATGGTTAAATAGATAGTATATATAGTTAAATTGTAATTATATGCACTTAAATGGCTGAAATATATAGTTAAATAGATACTATTCATGGTTAAATATATATTGTACATAGTTAAATACATACTTTATATAGTTAAATAGCATCTGTACATAGTTAAATAGGTAAAATATATAATTAAATAGATACTATACACAGTTAAATAGCAACTATACACACTTAAATGACTGAAATATATAGTTAAATACATACTATACATAGTTAAATATATACTGTGCACAGTTAAATACTAACTGTACACACTTAAATGCGTGGTTGAAATACATAATTAAATAGACACTATATATAGTTAAATATACACTATATACAGTTAAATAGTAATTGTACACACTTAAATGATTGAAATATACAGTTAAATAGACTGTATACATAGTTAAATTGCAACATATATACTTAAATGATTGAAATATATAGTTAAATAGATATTATACATAGTTAAATATATACTATATATAGTTAAATACATATTATACATAGTTAAATACATACTGTATACAGTTAAATAGCAACTGTACACAGTTAAATAGCGGAAATACATAGTTAAGTAGATAGTATGTATAGTTAAATTGTAATTGTACACACTTAATGGCTGAAATATACAGTTATATAAGTATTATACATAGTTAAATAGACATTGCACATTGTTAAATATTTACTATACACAGCTAAATAGCAACCGTACATCATTAAATGATTGAAATATATAGTTAAATAGATAGTATACATAATTAAATTACAACTATACATGCTTAAATGGCTAAAATACACAGTTAAATAGACATTATGCACAGTTAAGTTATAACTGTATATAGTTAAATATACACTGTACACAGTTAAATATACACTATATATAGTTAAATAGTAACTATACATACTTAAATAGCTAAAATACACAGTTAAGTAGATAGTATATACAGTTAAATTGCAACTATATACACTTAAATGACTGAAATACATAATTAAATAGATACTATATACAGTTAAATAGATACTATATACTATTAAGTAGACATTATACACAATTAAATATACACTTAAATATATAGTTAAATAGCAATTGTACATACTTAATGGCTGAAAATACAGTTCAATAGACCTTATATATAATTAAATATTCAATCTTAAATATCAAAAGGAAGCTTTCATTGATCCTAGAGAAAAGATGACACACATGCATTACAAAAAGTGATAGGTTCCCATGTATATCATCATAAGAGTTTACATAAACAACCAAAAAGATACATCATATAAACCACCAGCCACAATATGTAACAATATCAGAGTTTGAACTTGACATGAACTAACAATGTCATATACACAACCACCATGTCCTAATCCTTTGTAGTAGATATCTTTTTGTCATACCATAACCAAAATGATTCATATGTTACACAATACCGATGGAATAAAATATTTTCTGTAACCCAACTCCTATATAATAATGTATCCTTAAAGTGATCGAGTAATGGCCTCGATTGACCTCTCGCAAGAATCTTCGAGAACATGAGCATATGCACTCCACAATCTATGGTATCATGGTTTTGTTGTACACTCACAAACATCACATACTTAAGCTTCAGGGATGTGAAATCCTAAGCATTGCCAATAATACACGAATTATGCCTACAGAACATAGAACTAAATAAAATATGTTATTAGTCATTATTATTACATATAAAAGCAATCAACAAAATTGAATAAGTGATACTCACATATTTATGTGCATCCTGTGCTATGTTGAAGCTCCATAATGAGTTGTAGCAATCAAAATGGAGCTCCTTCAAAATCAATAGGTACTAATGCCATCCTTTGTTCATCGGCATAAATAGGTACTTACATTGCTGAAGATCTGACATGTAAATATCATCAATCCATTTTTGTATGCTCGGTTATGCCAAACCTAGAATCTCATTTGTGACCTCAGAGGTCACCTTAGTAACAGACGATAGATGTTGAAGCACAATAGTCTGTACCGCAAAAAGAGAAGAAGAAGTTGAATAATCCATTAACTTTATTGTTTAAAAGAAAAGTCATGATACAAAGTCATTTTGTACTTGAATTTCACAATGCAAAAATAAAGTAGGATTCTTGATTGACTCCATCTCCTCTACATGAAAAATTAAGTTCCATAATATGAAAGTATACATTAATGATCTGTACATAATCAAAAAAGAATTTATTAGAGCAAAAGAGGATAAGAATAAGTGAGATAGACATTATTTTCATACATCACTCCATAATGACCCATCATGAATGAACTAATCCAATGCATGATAGTTACAAAAAGATTTAGATGTATCTGGATCTCCTAGATAGTCTCACTGCATAAAACATGTATGTATTAAGAAAAAAAGATATGATAAACGATGAGATATACAAAAATATATTCCAATATTCCAATGACTTACTCAAAATGATCCCCGTTAATGTAAAATTCAATTACTACTTCCAAGTATGATGGAAGTATATTTTTTTCCTTCTCATAATAGGTGTGCCTTTGTGCCAATCATCTTGACTTATCAGGCATCGCTGATCTTTCAACATCAATCATTTCACTAGAGTCTCAAATATGCTAAAATTAATGCAGTATAATAAACAATTCTAAGTAACTGAATAATTAATACATGAAAAATATTTAAACCTCTCTGGAAGGGGATGAATATGGTTTGTCATTAACTGATTCCCACAGATTCATAAGTGCAGAAGTTATAGGCTCCAAATATGAATGTTGAGCTTGTAGATTACTCTCGATAATGGCTAAGGCCATGCTTCCTTCATCCATGTCCCCTTCTGCCGCTTCTTTGTTGCACGTTATAAGTCTTAGAAATTTGTGATATGGTCTTTGCCTTCTTAGTAAGCTTTCTCTCACATGTTCTCATCTTGACTCGCCTGCATAAGGAGGACATATGTTTTGTGGCAGTACATTCCTTGTCGCACTTAACATCAGACACCGAAGTGACCTAGTAAGAACAAATGTATCAACACAATAGCCATTCATATTATACCATGACAACTATATCTTTAACACATAGTTAATAAAATGAAACTACCTGCATGAATTTTGCACTGTGATGGATAGTAGGGTCCACTTCAGTTGGATAGGGCTCTTCTCTTGCTGTATAATGCACTGGCCCCACCTAATATTGAAGAATATTTAGATTAGAAATGACATGTTATATGAATTATTGAATTGTAACTATAACATAGTACTCATCTCAGTAAGACGTGCATCCATGCCTACAATGTCATTAGCCAGCATTAAACCCTTATCCCGGAGGATCTTCTCAACACATGATAATCTCCTGTTGATCAAAACTCTCCATGCATCCTCTCCAGTGACATCCTCATTAGATTGATGATCCTCTAAGTGAAAATCATGAGAAATCATGGATGTCTCAACCAGTGCCAAATGTGTCTCTAAAGCATTGTTAGGATGCTGTTTATTGTAGCTAGATGACAAAACCTGAGAGAACACAAAACATCATAAAAAATGTATGCAGTGTGTATGAGGAACTACATATGTTCATACATAGTAGACTTTTTATGCATGCCAAATGGAAATTAAGATACAACTTATATAACTCAATGTGACATCCAAAAAATAAGAAAAAATTAACATTATATACAGACCTTCTGTCCATCTTGTATCGGAACATGCCCCCATACCGTTCCTTGTGAGAGGAGGTACAACTCCTCCTGCATAGGCTATAACATCTCAATCACCTGACAAGGGCAAGATAATTTAGTTATGGATTAGTTAGCTTAAAATTTTTGTGATGTTAGATAAAAAAATGTATACCTCAAATTTTTGTAATCTCTTCACAACTTCAATGATCGCATCCACCTTGCGAGGGCATCGAGCATTACTCCAATGCAATCGACGAGGATACATGAATGATCCTCTGTGGCTTCCAAGAAGAATGTTGGCATGCTCAATAGCCCATACCTACAAAAAAAAAAAGCAATGTAAGCAATACATTTTATATCAATTCAACTCTCAAACAATTGAGTTGCAAGTAAACATAAACAAACTCACCACCAAAACCACCATACATCCTTCCATATGGCCAATAGAGCCTCTACCAATCATGTTCCTCATACACACACTCTCTACTAGGTTAGATATCTGCTGTCGTAGGAAAGTAAAAACTGCAAGATCCCAACTATCTGATCCTAGGCCATCCAAATCATCAATATATAAACACAATGCCTTTGGAATATTGTAATGTGCAGTTGGGAATAGGATTGTCACAAAAAGATAAAAAATCCATAACTTAGTAAAATCTTCTACATCTTGCAACTCATACTTTCCAACAAAAGACATTAATTTATTTTTTACTAAATCTCTAGTTGCCTTTTTGTGATCGCTATAAAAAAAATGGGTGATGAGATGGATTGAACCCTCCTCTCCTTATGCAACTCAACCTCATCAACCATGGCCTTTAATCCAAGGAAGAGTGTAATGTCAATCCCCACAAAAGGTACTAGAGTTTTACCAAACCTAAATCCCTCCTTATCATCCCAGAAAGAGAGCAGTGGTCCAATAATGGCTTGCTCTACTTGATATAAGGAAGCTAGAGCATATGGCCAAACGGAGTATGGGTCATTTTTTTTCTTTTGCTCCTCTAACATGGACTAAATTAGTTTGTCAGCAACCTTTATGTAGTGTCTAAAATAACATCTTCCATTGACCATAATGCTTGGGCCAATGGAAAATGCTTTGCCTTTGCTTGTTGTTGCCATCATAACACTCTGCATGACAAATAAAATTCAAACAATAGATATTGAAAACATTATTGCAATATTACAAACATATAACAATCTAATTTATCATGTAATGATCATTGATCATTGTAATATTAACTAACAATGTATGAGAACAATCAAACAATAAGGGTCATTAAATGCTATGTGAAACATGACCTTTTTCTGTTCATTGATATCATGCATTCACCATATTAGGTATTTCAATTAAATGTATTATTCTAATGTTAGTAGTTGTCGTATAATTTGATGATAATTTACTCTATGTAGTATCATTATATATAAGAAAATAAAAATATTGATATTTTTAATAGATTAGGGATTTGTAGGAGAGTCAAAATAACTGTGTTAACTATGTACAATCAATTTTTGAAGAATATACAATGTAGTTAAAGACAGATGATTAAGAAATGCTTTATATATATACTTTAAATTTTTTACATTCAATTAGATGGAGTTAAATTACATTGTACAAGACATTGTAAAATTACATTGAAATACAAAAAATTCAACGAATAGAGGGGAGAGGGCACAACTCACACACCAAAAAAAATTAAAAAAACAATCCCGAAGAAAATGAACCGAAGAATACCACCACATCAAACTACACCAAAGAGAAGATGAACGGGTGCAAGATGATTTCACGGATTGAGGGAAAGGAAGATTCCACGGTGGTGAATGATTCTCAAGATAGGGAAGGATTCTTACGGTGGAGAAGGAAGTGAGGGGAGGCACAAAGAAGAAAAATTTTATGGTAGGGACTGGAGTTTTCACGATAGAAATTGAGGTTTTATAGTGAAAACAAAGGTTTTATGCTGAAGAAGGGGAAGAGTTGGGAGTTCGTGGGAAGAGTAGTGGGGATGGTAGGTTTAGGGATTTTAAAAAGGGCAAAAATGTCAAAGAGAGGGACCCAGAGTTAAAAATTAGGAAGCTCTGGACCAAAATTTTTTTTAAAAAAAAATGAATAGGATTTAATCGTTAAACGAAGGTCAAAAATCAAAAATCTCTTATTAAAAATTGTACAACTCTCTACGATAAAAATTCAAACTGAATTTTTTTGCAAAATTTGAGACGGCCTATATGCTATGAAGAAAGTAGCACGGAAATCTCATTTAAAAAGGTTAAATATGGCTTATTCTCCCATTATGCACTCTTTTTTTAATTATATAAGTTATTGAATAAATTTAAATTATCAAAATAAAATGAAAATGTAATATTATTAGGACATGCAAGCAACCGATACGACTTATTCTTTCTCAGCTTGATATATATTAAATGGTCCAAGTAATGAAAATTTGATCAAACATTTTTTTTTAATTTTATCCTATTTAAATTCATTAAAAAATAATTTAAAATTTAAAAATAAATATTAAAAATGACTTAGAGATATATTTTAGTTGTGACAATGTGTGGGCTGTGGTTGTCTTCAAACTCCACTCTTTTTTTTTGTATAGTCAGAGGATCATTTTTTGTTAAAGATATCTCATGTAGTGCATGATAAAACTTATAGATAAATTTAAGATTTTCATTTGTGATATTTCTATAATGTCCTATTGTTTTCTTTAGCACACTCAAGGAAAATAGGACATAATGAATTTGGATTTTTTTTTCTCAGTTTATCTCGATATTTATTGTACAAGAGGACTTCTATCAATTCACTGGTATGGATCTATTTACACCATATCCTTATTCAGATGGCACCTGTACATGCTCATTCAGCCACATGGTGAGGTTGGATCATGACAAGTGTGATGGGATTTCAAATAAATAGCCAGATGGGAACAAAAACCAAAGTGACAAACATCATAAGGAAGCTAATTAAACCAATTTGAAAGTGCTTTAAGCATGAAGGAACCTTTTATAGACCAACAAACGGCCAAGAAGTTACTGCAATCAGGTTGAATAAAGATAAGTCGTGAGACTTAATATCAATTGAGCATGATTATCTATCTAACAAATGATACAGGATCTAGCCATTCTGACAAAAATAGATAGTGGAGAACAATCAGCTTCAGTTATCAAAATTATAAAGAGCAGAGGCTAGATGTGAATTGCTACCATTGAGAGTGAGCAATTATTACATCATTTATCCACTGGAATAAATAACAAAATATAATCTGAAATCAATATCTTTTCATTGATCTATGAATTACTAACTTATCTTTAATTTATCCTATATTTTATCTTTATCTTTAAATTCTTTGTTTTAATTTCCTAGCAGTCCTTTAATTCACTAATAGAAGTAGTGGTAGAAGAATTTGATCATAGCCCAATTATACTATATTCTTCTTTCTTTCGAACAGATTATATGACAGTAGCAAAAGTCCTTCAAAGTCTTATTTCTAGTTAATCTAACATCAATAGTACATCTATATATAATCTAGCTAGCCATAGAACTTGTCATCCTTCTTCTGACAATTTTGATGAGATAAAAGGTGTCAACAGGATCTATCTTTTTTTCCTCCAACCAACATGATACATCTGACCCATTACCCAACTAACTCTGAGCAAATGCTCGGAGTTAGTCATGAAGAGAAATAATTTATGTATGAAAATTGTTGAAATTGAGATGATCATGGATGGATATAACCAGACTACTAGTGCTATAATAACATGAGCGAATGCTCCGCAAAGCATTTCAAGTCCAAGATTTCTATTATGATTTTAGGGCATGAAGACATTTAACTCACTTACTTGATAAGTTAGGTTAAAGTTGGATTATTTTAGTTTTATTTGCTAGGATAAGATCTCCGAAAAACTACTTATTGGTATAACCAAATTGATTCAAAGTCGAACCGTGTCTACATTAATTAGAGCAATATACAATACAGTCATATATTTGAGTTTCAAGGAGGATCCATACTCAAGCAGGGCCTATGTTCATAATATAACTTGGATACCATTCACAATCCTAAAGCTCAATTTGGCCCCATGCTCCTCAGGGCCATTACTTGTCCCACGAGTATTCTCACTTTTTAGATAATCTCTCAGATGATATGTAGACGACGGACATCATGAGAGTGATTGGACTGGTTTGCCTCGGAGAGACGGCATACACCTATAGAATATACCGTAAAGCATTTAAATCATCGAGCTTTCATCTCTATTGGTTCATCTCTCGAAGCGTCAACTCGTGCAATGACCTTTTTCCACATCCTTCCAACCAGCTTGCTCACATTATGTTTCTCCACGAATTTCAGCACAAAAGTTTGCCCTGCCTTTTTCATTATCAATCTCGCTATTTGGAAATTTTTAAAAATAAAATAAAAAAATAAAAATAAAAAAAGAAAGCAAACTCGATATCATATGAAGGATTGTTTTTTGTTTAAAAGAAAAAAAGAAAAATCAGAAACCAGCATTTTTAGTCGTTAATTTGTTGATTCTATATGACATTCAATATCCATGGAAATCTAGAAAACCTAAACAAAGGTATTTCCTTAAAAAAAAAAAAAAAATCAAAGCCCGAAATGTGGGATGAGAATTTCGTGTGAATCTCTCCAGTATGGTGGCATGAGCAGCTAGGCGCGATAAGCTGAAGCCAATGGTGCAACTGGCGGTTTGGATCAATACGTGGAGACGTTATAAGTCTCACTTTCTCGTCCATTCCATGTTCACCAACAGTAATCGGTGGTCCAGTAACCTAGACCTGCACGAGATGATAGCGATAGATGAGATGGTCTAAAAATATCTAGACAGACGATTCGGCAGTTGCTTCGTGTCGTACGGGATGGATCTTGTCGCGACAGAATCACGTGATGGTTGGGTTGTTGTGGATTAGTTTCAATAACAAAAATACATGAAATTAATAATCTCAACCTCTTTGTCCTGCAACCAGCTGTGGGCGGGTGCAGGTGGGTGGGGCTGAAATGGAAGTTGGCATCTTTCCTTCATTGTCCACATTTCTACTCCATTCAATGCTTGCAAATGCCTTTCCTTTCTAATTTATTGCTGCCGATTCTCATAAGTCCGAGTTAGATTCGCCCACCTGGCCACATTTAATTAATTTGCTAATGAAACGAGGTATATATTTTCTTCTTTTGGGAGTTTAAGAGGGTGTCTGGTTGGAAACCATCCATTAATGGGGGAGGTTATTTTTGTGAGATCAAGGCATTTAAGGATCATTAAGGATGGGTTTTCAACAATGGCCAATGGCAGGCATCGAATGACCCCGAATTAACTTGGAAGGTCCGGCGGTGTTTGGGCTCATGAGTCATGGCCGGTTCATGCGGTGTTGGTGGCTCAAGGGAGGGAGGAACACGCGGATGGGCATGGAGGACGGTGGTTACGGGGATGATTCGTTTTGTGTATTTTTAGCTTGGATAAAAAGAAAAGAGAGGAAATGAATGATGGCGACGGGAGAGGGCAGGCCTGTTGCTTTGCAGAGACAAAAAGTACATCCACTTGGTGCTTGATTAATGGCTTTGGTTTCGATGCCTTCCGTCTTCCTCCCTTCAAGCTAGCGTAAAATTTAAATACTCCCTAACCTTTAGTAAAATATGAACTTTAGAGGATCTAGACACAGGCTTATGAGGAGAACTCGAGCAAGAGGTGGGTGGGTACTCAAAACAAGGGGGTTTTTGTTTATTTGTGAGTTGTGGAATGGCCGGTTTTGGAAATGGCACCAGCTCCTTCCGTAGGGAGCAGATTCATCTACTATTTTGATTGCCCTGTGGGGGCAGTGAAAGCAATACAAAAGCATGGTTAAAACCACATGATCGGTTTAATGTTCTTGTGACCAATTATAGCTGGAGAAAATGGACAATCATTAGTGGGCACCACGAAACCAACAACAAGCTTGAATGGAGAATTTTGGATGCCTATTTCATCCTTGCCGACCATTATGATGCTCTAATTGGTCACATGGATGATGTTGGTGCAAAATATCCAATGGTTTGGGCCAATCAGCATGCTTGCAGGAGCTGAGCTCCGTCAAGCTTCACTCTTTCTTTGACCTAATAGAAGGATCGATCATCAACCCCACATTTAGGGTAAAAGCTCATTACCAATGATGAGTCTCTCATCGACGTCACATGTGGGCTCTTACGATAGGTCCTGTTCACTACTGACATGTATTGAGCGCGATTGCCCAACTAGTAATAATTGTTGATATCTTAGCATCTCATCATGAAGTGGGAAGCTTGTATAAATTTGACTACAAGTTGTACAACATGAGTCGAAAAAATTTGGTTAACCTAGATAGATAGATGTACAATTTGACTATAAGTTGTACTTGTTCCCTCTCCGCTTAGGAACTTTCTACTCGAGAATTATCTTCTTTTTGTCATAAATTGTCACGTGGCTTGAAACGCCCCCTTTGGATCCATCGATCTTAAGCCCGTAACTTCCACTTAGTGCATGAATGTTTTTTTTTTTAATAAAAAATTGCATGAATATATAATGAATTTGGGATCATGACATGGTTTTTTTTTTTTTTTGGGTATAGAAGGATCATGACATGATTGTAAAGCTGCAAGTTTTATGATTGATGAAGGTGATGAAGGGGCATAAAAGGTCATGAGTATCATCTCATCGATCAAGAGTGACGGTCCAAAAGTTCATATTCCAATGATTTTTTGAATGATTATGTGCAAACTGCTATTGAAGCACTTATATCTCTTGCAAGCAGTGGTGGAGCCTGTCATTAAATATTGAGAGGGTAAAATAATAATTTATTAATAATTTTTTAAATAAAATATTTTATAATAAATAATAAAATAAAGATATATATAATCAAAATCTTATAAAAATATCAATAAATATTTAATTTTATATATAAATAAAGATAAGTAAAAAATATTACCTTATGCCATCTATAAAATGATTTTGATTGTGTAAAAATCTCAATAATTTCTTCCACATTAAATGTTGAAGAATAAATGAAGGGTTAAAGAATAAATAAATAACTATTTTTTTAAAAAAATTATTATTTTTAATAAAAAATTAATATATAGATTAATTATATGATTTTTTCTCAAACTGGTGGACTCGTAATATGTGTAAGATTAAAATATTGGGAGGGCCATCATATATATAAATATATAGATAATAAGTATTTTAAGATTTTTTAGGAGGAGGGGCAATGGCCCCCACGGTCTCTCCTACGCTCCACCACTACTGGCAAGGGAGATAATTGATATGTGGAATTCTCTTTAGACTTTCTAACTATACCTCTTGAGGACTAAGCACCAACTTAGAAGCTTTAACTCCATGTGAAAGTAAGCAAGCAAAAAGGATCTTGACTAGGCTCTGAAAAATAAACAGTTTGGCCCATTTGTTTAGTCTTGGGCAAATTGTATTGCAAAATTCAAATAGTGAAGCTACAGTAATTGTCATTAGATTGTCGAGATAGCATCAAGAATTCACATTATGTTATGTTGATTGATACTCTATCATTCCAAAGTTTAAAAGCTCTCCTGTTACAGGTGCTATTCTTATGCAGGTAGGCACAAACTTTCTAAGTTAATTTAGAGTAATTAATCTCCCCAGATTTCCTCTTAATCACAGGACTAAGTTGATATTCACTTCATGATCATAGAGTAATCTGTATAGAGAGGCTTGGTCCACACACATAATCATTGTTGGATTGCAGGTGATGCAATTTATGTAAAGCGCAATGAAGCCAGTCAGCAGACTGCAGCTTGTTCTTTTACTTCTCAAGAAAAGGTGTGTTGCCCTGACCACAAAGCCAAGGGAGAGGAGCACCTTGCTACACTATCCCAATTGTCCTAGTAGTGTATATGTGTGTGTGTGTGTGTGTGTGTGTGTGGCTTATTAGACTGTTTAACTGCTATACTGCTTCATATTGGTTACTTATCTTTGATACCAAATGCAAAAGATTTAATCAGAAGAGAAAATATGGCATTTGGCCATGTAATACTGTTCGGTGGTAATTAAGGACACTAGCTTTGAATCATCCTTTTGGAGCATTCTCAATTGTCACATCATGAGATGTAGGTAGAGTCATTTGCAGGCCATATTTTGTGAGCAATTCTCAAAATTTTCTATAGACAAAAAATAAAAAAAAATTGAACAGATTTTCACAGGTTTGAGATTCTTTTCTTTCCATTTAGGATCACTCAATTAATTAGCTACATTTAGCTATCTTCAATGATGATTAAGAGTTGTATAAGACGTACATTTCTTTTTTTCAATTTTGTTGGATGTATATACATTAGAGTTATATGATTTTCTCTCTTGCAAGTAAAACAAAAAAAAAAAACAACTTATTCGGCTCGCATCCAGGCATTAACATTAATTTTTGATAAAATATTTTTTTTGTAAAAATATAGATAATATTTTAGATTGATTTAATAAATTTGGTTTATCCAAAAAAAAAGATAATATTATTGGAGTGCCCAAAAAAAAATTCTCATGGCAGTTGGTGAAAGGGGATTGCGTCCACTGGCAGAAAGGAATGCAGACACATGGATATGGTTAAAATATTAATTCAGAGAGACAATATTAGTGAGATCCTGGGGGAATTTTTTGGAAAAATATTTTCTTTTTAGGTTGTCTCTTGTACGGGATTATAAGTCTTTATTATTGTTTTGCTCATAAAATAATTTGAAGTACGGACAGGGGACGCGGTGCGAGAGATCAATATTCGCGGCAGGCTCTGAATTCATAAAACGTCTTTTCCGTCACAGTTACGACCGTTATGTGAACGTTGAGATTTGTCGATAGCTGCGATCGACCTCTTCAGATTTGCGCAGCTTCCGAAGCATCGAAAATTTATTTAAAAATTTTTTAAATAATATTTTTGAATATTTTAATTTAAAAGCATGAACGACTTAAATTTATTATTAAAATTATTATGCCAACGTGAAATCATAGATTTGCGGCTAGATGTCCCAACCCATCCACCACATGTCCCAGCAAACGCCACATGTGCGATCAAATCTGAAATCACGATTTCAAGTTACGATTTCAACCTCAAGAACCTCCACCGCATAGTCTCCTCTTGTTCACTATTTCACCGACAGTCCTCGTACCTTTTTCTCCTCCGATCACTCGATGTCTCCTTATTGGATCACCCCCCATCCGGCCCTACCCTTGTCAGATTCCCTATCTCCGACCCCATGCCAATCGGATCCTCTCTCCAGCCCCATTGCGATTGGATCACTTTCTTTGGCCCACCCCGATCATTTCCTTTGGGATCATCGCCGTTTGGCCCCCATCTGGTCCACTCTTCGCATCTCCAACCGGCATCATACATTTCCCACAGTAAGTCTTCTCTAATTTTTTTATTTTATAATTTATTTATAAAAAAATAGTAGTTAAGAGATAAAAAAAATCGCATCTAGACTGTAATTGATGTTAGTCAGTGTAATGTTAAAGCATAATAGTTAATTATAGTTGATCGTAGTTAACTAATTAAATCTTAGTCAATACAATGCATCAATCAATTTATTGTAAGTGATCCGAAAGTAATAAATTTTTGATATAAATAGTAATTGATCAATTAAGATGATATCATGTGATTAGATTGTTTCAATTAGCTTGATGGATAAATCTTGTTCGACCATATTATTATTAAATGAGTATATGGTCTATTGGGCCCGTCAAAATGTTTTTGAAGGTGTCATGATATCTATTAATATTCTCATAGACGTCTATATGGTATAAGTAGTCTAACAGGCACATAAAGGTTATGTAATATATGATTTGGTCTATTGATTGATTATGCATGATGAGTTTTATTGTATGCATATTGATCTTATTTTAGTTTTATAGTAGTGAATTTATTTATTGTTGGCATGCGGATTTTATTCTAAGCATGCTGAACTTACTTATTTTATTATATACATAGTGAAAGATGGGAAAAATTATCACGGCTCTATGCTATATCAATGGTTGAATGGTTATACGACCATATGAAATAGGATAAACTCACCAACCATAAAAGGCTATTAGGATGAAATATAGAATGAAATTTGAGTTAGAGAATAAGTTATGTAAAGTCTTCCATGTAGACAAAAGCAAAAATAGAATAATGATAATATATAGATATCCTATTGTTGTCCAGCCAACAGTATTGAAGTATGAATATGTTTCGATTACTGATGATGAAAATATGGATATTATCTTTGCAACTATAAATTGGCATCCTTGTTTATCTGGTACTGAGTTGTACATTGATGTGTAACCCATTGGAAGCACTGGATCTACTTGATCCGAAGGATTATGAAGTAGCCAATCGGGATATATGAATGACAACTCAAAGAAGCGAACAGATTGATAATGTCCTGTAATAGATAGTGATAAGGTAGATTCTATTATTAGACTAGCTTCATTATATATAATTGTCGATGATATCGATCATATAGATAATTGATTATTTGAGATGATGTGCCAAGTGAAGATGACATGCATCATGATGTTCAAGAATCCAAGACATCACATTATGTAGAGTGCCAACCTATTGTGGAGTGCCCAAATTTTTTGGACTGCATGTGAAGCTTCTTTTGGACATTCAAGAGTATTGATTAGGCGGTTGCTAATTTATCAATGTCTTCTATATTACAAGCATCGAGGAGCACTTGGGAAAGAGGTCATGAGTTGTGTAAATGACTCCATTTTACAGATAAGGTGGAACTAAAAAATACAGTAAAACAACATTCTATTGATATGCATCATGAATTTAAGGTTATTAAGTCGGAGCCTCAGCTTTGGGTGGTTAAGTATAAAAATAGAGAGTCCATATATAATTGGATGCTTTTAGCACTTAAACGGTATGATTATTTTGAAATCACAAGTTATGTTGGTCCACATATGTGTATTTCAGTCATGATTTCTGAAGATCATTCTAGACTTGTTTCAAACTTCATCGTGAATGAAATACGGGATCATATAAAAGAAATACTCATAATTTTCATCATCGAGATTGGGGCAATAGTAAAGAACAGATTCAACTATACACCGGACTATAGAAAGTTATGGGATGTAAAGCAAAAAGGAATGGTTTTGGTATATAGAGATTGAAATAAGTCATATGACTTGCTGCCGAAGTGATTGCGTGCTGTAAAAGAATTCAATCCTGATTCTTGGATGAAGTTCATGAGCACTCCTATCAATCACCCAGTATGTGCTATATTTAATCGTGCTTTTTGGGCCTTTGCACCAGTGATTGAGGGCTTCAAACATTGAAGACCGATAAATCAGTATTGATGCTACTTTTTTGTATGGAAAGTATCGTGAGAAGTTAATGATCGCAGCTGCTATGGATGGAAACAATCAAATTTTTTCACTTGCATTTGCCATAGTAGATGAAGAGTCCACTGATACATAGGGTTGGTTCCTAGCTTGCCCGAGATGTCTTGTTACGTCATGTCAGAACATCTGTCTGATTTCAGGTCGGCATGCAGATATATTATCCACTGTGCAAAATGAACATCTTGGTTGGCAACCATCCCATGCCTATCATGTATATTGCCTGCACCATATAGCCAACAACTTCAATACTAGATTCAGGGATACAAGACTAAGAGATTTGCTGAAAAGAACTGACATGCAAACACAACTTAGGAAGTTCGACAAGTATATAAGCAAGATTGAAAAAATGAACTCGAAAGCCTTTCAATATTTGATTGAAATTTCTGTAGATAGATGGTCTCTTGCACATGATGGTGGTCGAAAATTTGGAATGATGACCACTAATTTATCTGAATATTTCAATAGAGTCCTGAAGAATGCTCGCTTTCCGTCGATAACTTCATTGGTACCGATGTGCCCAAGTGGAGATCAATTAAATAGAGGTGAAAGATTTATCCTTTTTGCTATTATTCATATGATCGCAAATCAATCCAAAACCACCTCCCATATAGCTATAAGATTCGATAGAACAGCTAGAGTGTTTCAAGTGCAAATGGCATACCGTGGGCCATATACAAATAAAGGCAACAATACTTAGGTGAACATGATTGCCAAAGCTTCGTTTTACAATCGTATTGCATCTCTATAATAAGTGAATGTATAAATTTTTTAGGTATATAATATTGTATACAGATCGTACAAATATCAAAGCATATATGTACGTGTCAGAAATGGTAGTGTTATCATCTGTCATGTTTATATTTGATGGCTACTTGTGCTCATATGTCAATTGTTTTCTAGCGATACATTAACAGGAGCAATACTGTGGAGGACTACAATTGCAGTTATAGCCATCAATTTAATCCAATCCCTCAGTTTGAGTATTGATCGTAACAAATAAATGACATGTTAATAATACTATAGAAAGAATGGTTGTGATAGAAGAAAAAATCACGATCGTCGAGACTTAGGAATGAAATGGATTGGACTAAAGTCAGCAACAGGCTTAGGTGTCGGATATATGGCAAAGAAGGATATGACAGACGTACATGTCCAAGAAATAGAGTACGAACTGACGATGAAGACTAATGACATGTTAATAATACTATAGAAAGAACGGTTGTGATAGAAGAAAAAATCACGATCGTCGAGACTTAGGAATGAAATGGATTGGACTAAAGTCAGCAACAGGCCTAGGTGTCGGATATATGGCAAAGAAGGACATGATAGACGTACATGTCCAAAAAATAGAGTACGAACTGACGATGAAGACTAATAAAATTTTTCATTTAATGTTGTAATTTGTTGAGATGTACCGAACCTTTGTTTGTTATCTTTATTTATGATCTATGTTTGTGGTTAAAAATCTTTAAGTATGAACCTTTGTTTGTTATCTTTGCTTCAATACTAGTAAATTGCTAATTATTCCTTTCTTATTACCCATAATCAGTGGTAGTATACTCATTTTTTGTTAATGTTAATGCCAGTGGCATAATATATACATAGAGCCAGGTCCTCTCAATGATTCTGTACTTTATGTACATGCTACTCATTGGTCTGCAGCCATCTAGGATGGTCAGATATATTCACTTATAGTTAAAATCATGTCAATAAATTATTTGTCTGGATTTAATATTGACCCATGATCTTTTTTTAATTTTGGCAGAAGTCCAGATTCCTTACGTGTCGATGGAGGGAGGCTGACACATCTCATTCGACATGCTTCAGTGCATGCATAGTTCCATATTTGCAGCAAGCTGGATTTTACGGCCTTAGCTACATTGGGTTCATTTCACTCAATTGGCACTTAATCAGTGTGTTCATCAAGCGATGGCATCAAGAGACTCATACATTTCACTTGCCTCATGGAGAGTACACTATCACATTAGAGGATGTCGGGCTCCAACTGGGTTGATCAGTTGACGGTCTTCCGATTACAGAGAGTACATATCAAGATTGGTGATAGATTTGTTTTGATTTGTTAGGTATTATCCCACCTACTGATAAACTCAAGGATTCTCAATTGAGTATGGTATGGTTGGGTTAGCAGTTCTATGAGCTACCCTCTGAGGTAGATGACATAGCCGTTCAACATTACGCTAGGGCATACATTCTGTAGTTGATTGGAGGGTATCTTTTTGTGGATAAATCGTAGAACCTAATGAATATCATATTTTTGCCTTTACTTATCGATTTTGAGCCCATCAGACACTACAGTTAGGAGTGGCAAAATTTGACTCAACCCACCAATCTGATCCGTGTTTGACCTATCATAAACAGGTTTGAATTTGGACTAAATAGATTGGGGTCGTAAATTGGTCAACCCATTTAACCTGTTTATTATTGGGATTGGATTTAGTTTTCATATGTCTAACTTGCTTAACTTGTTTAACCCATTTAAGTTTTGGATTGGACCAATTTAGCTAGTGTATGGGCTGCTCAAATAAATTGAGCCAGTGGGCAATTGGGCTCAATACTTATTTCCATTCCAATTTCCCCCAGCACCCACCCCCTCCCCTCCCCCCTCCATAATCCGAATCAAATGACTCAAATCCAGTGCGACTACTAGCTAGGGTTTTCTTGTCCCCTCCAAGGGATCACCGATGGGGTGCTCTATGTGGAACATGAACACTAGGCCACACATGAGGAGGACACCGATAGTAGCGATAGAGGAAGGGGAGGTGATGGAGATGAGAATGATGTCGACCTTAGTGAGGTTGAAAAACTAGAGGGGGAGGTGGCGGTGGAGGAAGGACCAATTGAGGAGGATGAGGGAGTGATGGAGGCGATCGAGAAGGCGGAGCCATCGCTTGCAGACGAGGGAGGCAGGGCTGTGGAGGGGGTCTGGGAGGGTATCGAGGATGTGGAGGAGAAGCTTATCAGAGAGGAGGGCAATGAAATCAGAGCCGGCCGCCACCAACGATGCCGGGGGGAGGGATCTAGGGTTATGGTTTTGACAGTTATGCTAGGGGAGGGATCTAGGGTTAGGATTTTGACAACATTAAGGGGTTTGTCGCCAAACCAGAAGTCAGGCCAGCTCGTCCGACAATGTTGGGGGCCCTATGGATGCATTTAGGGTTCTAGTCAGACCGTGAGCAAATCTAGAGGTGTGGACTTTCGGTCGGACAGAGTTGGAGGCGGTGAACAGTGCGGCTGTCGGGCAAAGCTAGAGGCGATCGAAAGTGTGGTAGTCGGGCAAAGATGTGGTAGGGCAGAGCCCTCTTGGAGAGCAGATTTTTATTTTTCTTTTAAATGGGTCTGGGTTGGACTTTATTTTTTTTAATGGATTATAAACGGATAGTAAATAGGTCGGGTCAGGTAATCTGTTTGTTAAGTAGGTTGGATTTGAGTTTTAAAATCTAATATGTTTAAATAAATAGATCAGATCATTGTTTAGAGTTTTTTGATTCAACCCGTATCTGATCTGACCTATTTATATCCAACTCGATCTGATTGCCATCCCTAACTACAGTTGGGGTAGTGCCGGTCTGGCTTGGTTGTACGGAGAGTTTTGTAGGGCAAATAGGATAATGCACATGATATAGTGGGTGCGTTGATTTTACATCAGGTGTAGGCATGGGATAGTTTTCCATGTTTAGTACCTCGTAGATTAAGAGATCCTCTTGTAGATCCTATTATGAGCTCAGGGGTCTAGGTCGATTGATAGGGCTGGTTGACTATTAACATGATTTTTTTTTTAAACCATAACACCGAAAGAATTAAACACAATGCCAAACCATAAAATCCTAAGAATTAAATGATAATAGTTTATATAAAATCTCAAATTTAACATAAAATTGATCAGAATACATGATTCCATCTAAAATGTGAGCACCAAACGAAAGCTAGATATTCTTACAACAAACCGAAGTTCATTAATCTAAAAATAAATGAAAAAGATGATACATCATCGGGTAGAGCCTCAAATATTACAATCAAAAGCTGAAGCTTAATCATCCACTGTAGGATCTTGTGGTGGTGGAAGAAACCGACGATAAAAATACTGTATGAACTGATCAAATCATCCAAATCCCTCATCCAGTTGGGCATCCATATATGCAAATCCCTCCCTAATAGATATCTCCAATGCACCTATTCGAGCAGACAATACATGTAGATTGGAAGACTGCTAATTAGACTGTGTAGCATGTCTAGACCGCTCTCTGTCGGTAGGCGGACCACCTCCTTCACCACCACATTCTTTTTCATCAATCTCAAACATACGTTTCTATAACCCATCAGTAAATTATACCCCTATAAGCCTCAGAGATGACATGCCATAGAATAATTCTAAGCACATGAATTATGTCAAAATAAGTTTCTGTCATTTTATAATCAATACATAATTTATTACAAATTATCAAAATAAGATCAGAAACTTATTCTAACTAAGCCTGAAATTCAGAACTAATCATATAGATTATGGACAATAGTTCATGGAGCACTGAGCCCAAAAAAAATAGGCCCAATTGGCCCACCACGTGCATGGTCACCAATACACTTACCCCAAAGCCTGCCAAGGGTTACAACGAATGGTGACGTAGCTGCCATGTGCAGTGCGAATGGGATGAACAGTGCTATGCATTGTTTATCTTCTTCCTCCAGCAATCCAATTTGTGCAAAAACTTATTCTGTGTGTCCAACTTTGGGAATCTATAAGTTTCAATCTACTAAGTTAAATTATGCATATGATATATCGTTGGAAAGCTTACAAAACATACTTTCAATCAATAATAATATCATAGCATGAAACAAATATTAAATGCATAAAAAATAAATTTAAAATCTTGAGTTCATAGAGTGTTCATCTTCTCAATTCTGTAGAAACTCATTCTGCGCAACCAACTTCAGGAGCCTATTAAGTTTCAATCTGCTAATCCAAATCATGCATATGATATATTATTGGAAAGGCTCAGGCGCTCGAGCAGTCTATAGTGTTATTTAATAGAAAGGATCGAGTCAATATAATGGAAGCGAGTAGATTTGATAAATGGTTACTCTTTAACGGAATGGAAAGTTAGTTGGATGACTCCTTTTTGAATTCATTTTAATCAAGTAGCGCAACCCGATTCTACTTGACTAAGCCCTATCCTCATCCATGGAGGGAGCTTGCTTTACCCAACCCTCCTTTTTGATAACAAGGCAGAATGAGGCTTAAGAAAAAAAAATATGACCATATAAGTGAGATCCTAGCTAGAGAAGAGCAACAGGGGGAGATCCGTAGTAGTGGTGACCCTTTGACTCTTCCACGGACTTATACATGTACCAAATGCTTATTTGGAAAAGTGAACTCCTGGGTCTAGAACCAGGGGCTTTCGAAGAGGGCTGGGTAAAACTCAATACGGATGGGGCGGCCAAGAGAAACCCCAGCCCTGCTGGGCAGTAAGGATTAGAGAAGGGCAATCACTCATTTTTAAAACCAACATGACTCTACGACCACCCTAAAAAGGTTTATATCCCGCTCGGCCAAGAGATGCCTGCCCTTCTTCTCAGCCATTAAGCATACAAAACATACTATCAATTAATAATAATATCATAGCATGAAACAAACATTATATGCATCAAAAATGGACCTAAAATTTTGGGTTCATGCAGTGTTCATCTTCTCGATTATGCAGAAACTCATTCTACGCAACCAACTTCGGGAGCCTATAACTCTCAAAATACTTAGCCAAATCATGCATATAATATGGAGTTGGAAAGCTTAAAGAGCAAAGTTGCACATGATATTAGCTTTACAGCAAGAAACAGACATTATATGTATTGAAATCGGATCTAAAATCTCTAGTTCATCATGGGTTCATACACAGAACAAAAATTTGTGTTTGTAATTTCTCTCAAATGGCTCAATGAATGAGCATGAGATTTTGCATACATGTAGACTACCATATGAAGAACAAATCCATCAATTGAATCAACAAAATAACAATTGAAACATACTCTAATAAGGGCTGAATATATCTTGCAATATGGTTCTGTTTGGGTGGTTCTAGCATGCTTATTGTGATCCTAGATCGGAGAGCCATGACAAAGGTGCAAACAAGATCGTATAGGATCTGATACCATTGAAAAAAATTTGTGAAATAATGTATACCTCAAGTGTAAGAAACTCAAAACATGCAAAAGCTATTAAATTTGATCTTGTTTGACGATCCACTTGGTTGAACTTCACGATTCACCATTATTGTTGATCTTCAATGATAGGAAGAGGGCTACCAGAGTCTTATAATGATATCCACACCTTAAATGACTAAGATATGAAGGGTGGTCATCTTGGAGAGAGTGTAGAAGAATTTTAGATATATTTTCTATTATGATATACGACTGGCATACATTGTACATTAACAGAGGCACATTCTACAAACTAACTCTCTCATGATCTCTACAATCTCGGTGGTTGAGAGTTTTTGGGATTCTCAACCTCCACTAAGGATAAGACTAAGTTGAGAGTTATCTGAAAGCCTCAACCACCTCTTAACCTCTACTTAGGATAAGGTTGAATTTGAATCCCATATGGATGTATTGGTATTCTATACCAATGTTAACAAGAATGGTGGTATCCCCCAGAATTTTGGGTTTGTGACTGAAATTGGAATCAAAATATAATTTGAATTCTAAGGAAGAGTAAGGATTAGCTTTTGAGGGATCAAGGTATTTCTATTCCCTCTTGAAATCAGAATAGGAATGGGACTCCCTCCAACCAAATGGTTGGAATAGGAGTCATTCATTACCATTTTCATTCCAGAGTTTAACTCTCTTCAACCAAACATGTTCTTACTATAAATTTATGTCAAATTTTAAAATCAATCAAAGACTTCCACTATAAAACACAGACGGAAGAAATAGCACAAAGCATTTTATCATTGTAATCTGGTTGTTAGAAAACATATGTTCCTCACAAGAAGCATGTTTGTTTTAACACATTTTTTTGGATGCTATCATAACACATGTACTCTCTAAAAACAATCATAACATATTTGTGTAGATCCATAATAATTATCAATAAAGCTAGTCCATATCTATTAATCAATACATGTTAGAGAAATAGTTAGACTAGTGAATGTAGATTAAGGGAGAACTGATTAATATACCTTTATCCAGTGACTTGAAAAGTAGAAGACCTTCAAAAAGGAAATTTAGGAACCATATCAGTTGACTGACAAGAATTGCTAATATTCTATTATGGAAAACTTACTCAAGAGTGGATCATTTACAGTGGATTTCTATTATAGATTTTTTTTAACAATAGTGGATTACTTTGCCCTTACTACAGAGACACTTGGAAAGGGCCAATGCCCAAGAAGATCAAAGTATTTGTTTATTTGTTTGTTTTTTTTTTTTTGGTTGGGGTTGGGGGGGTGGTGTGTGTGGAGAGTTACAACAGCTATTTGCTTACTTGGCATTGAAAAACAGGCTACATTTAGGAGAGGTGTTGGATTTTATTTAAATTTTAAATAAAATATTTGGTCCTCACCACTATCTCCTATAACACATATCCATCATCTTATATACTTAAAATTAAGGGATTAGGCTTAGTGATTTCAACTGGCTAAGTTGTAACTTCCTTATCCTATGTGCCTAAAATTGAGAGATTAGGCTTGATGGTTTCTACCGACTAAGTTGCAACTTTCTTGATGGGAGGAAGGTCTATAAAATAGATAAGGTAGAGGGTCTCTAACTTAGGCAATTTTGACAATCCCCATAACCATTACTACAAATTGCACCTAAGTTAGAAGACATTCTAAATTCTCTACTGATTAAAGCACTAGTCTTGGAAGCACAACTCTATGGCTGGAGGTTAGTTCTCTCATCTTGCTTTTCCGCTGTGTATCTTTGTGAACATGTGTTTGGCATATTTGGTTTACATTGGTATCACACTACAAAATATTCATTATGAGTGGTGGCTTATTAGCTGTTGCTAATAATTGTATTTAAGGATGATTTATTACGATGGTCAAGAAAAATATCGTTTGAGGATAAAGAACTTTTGGTGATGGAATATATTTATTAGTGATGGCTATAACTGACGGATGGTACTTAAGTTTTAATTATTTATTTTTTTCTCCATGAAAAATATATAGGCGATGGCGTTATGCTCATTAGCGATGCAATTAGTTGCCATCACTAATAATTGTCCCATGGGAGCCCTAAAATGTTTTCTCCCCCTTCTTTCTGATCGATCAGTTTCTCCCACCTCCCTCCTTCTTCCTCCACCGTGCGGTTCCCTCGTTGCACCATCAGAACCTTCATCAAATGCCTCGGGCCCATGCTGCCATCCCTGTGCCGCTAGATCCCCCATCCCTGCGCCGCCATTCCCTCGCCGTCAAAACCCCCATCCATGCACCGACTACCCCGCACCACCATTTCTCTCATCATCGAAACCCCCATCCCCTAGCACTGTCGAAATCTTGATGCCCTCGCCATCCTACCTCGCCATTCTCTCTTCTTCTCCATCGATAAGAGTGAGTAGTAGCGATGGCGACGGTGACAGTGATGGCATGATCACCACATGCCACTATTGATAATTAAGCTGCATTAATTAAGCTTAATTAATTAGTAATTGAAGGAACTTTATAGACTTAAGAGAAAAGAATCATTTATTTTTTCTTAATTAATTGGTAATTGGTAAGACTTTCTATACCTATTACTTGATGATAGGATGCATTTATTATATAAGCCGTTCAAAATGATAAAATAATCATTTAGCAATTGTCTTATATGTAGAATCTTTAGATAATGTGTCATGGATCATAGTTGGATAAATCATCGAGTAGTCGATGGAGTAATTTCTACTGAATATAGAAAGAATATAGAGTACTTCTGAGATTATATTTTTAAAAATATGGTACTCTTATATTAAGGACAAGCTCGTTGTCCTTGTAAGAGATGTAGCAATAGAGAAATACTTGATAGGGATACAATGACTATCCATTTATGTAGGAGTGGATTTATGTCCAACTACAAGCATTGGCACCTGCATGGGGAGATGTGGGAGATAGTTGCAAAGGTTAGAAGTGAGTAGGATAGGGACACAGAAAGAATGATAGATATGGTTATGGATATGGCTGATCTTGAATTTAACGAGGATGTGGAGGATGATCCAGAAGCTGGCAGGAGTGATTTCTATCGTATGCTGAGAGATGTTGATGAACCACTGTGGTCAGGATATAAAACACACACTGTATTATCAACTGCATTAGAGTTATTGAACTTGAAGATTGAGTTTAATATGACGATTAATTGTTATGATAGGATGATAGTAATCATAAAAAAAATACTATTGAAGGATGAGAAGCTTGTTGGAAGCTTCTATGCTTCAAAAAAATGATAAAAAGATTAGGCATGGGATATAAAAAGATAGATACATGTCGTAATAATTGCATACTTTTATATAAAGAGGACCAACTGAAGAGCTCATGTAACGTATGTGGTAAAAGCCAATTTAAGCCGAGGTAAGAGAGTAGGAATCAAAAGGACACATCATACAAGGTTCTTCGATACCTTCTTCTCACTCCTAGATTTCAGAGGCTCTACTTGTCCAAAAGTATTATTGGGCAGATGAAATGGCATAAAGAAGGATTCGCAAGCACTTTGATATGATGAGTCATCTATCAGACAGTGACACATTAAAAAAAATTGATGCTTGCCATCCTTTATTTGCTCAAAAATCATGCAATATCTGACTGGATCTATCTACCGATGGGTTTACACCATTCAGTTATACAGTGGTTCCTTATTCATATTGGCTAGTCTTTATTACTCCATACAATCTACCATCTGGGATGTGTATAAAAGAACATAATATCTTTCGTACATTAGTTATTTTTGACCATGACACCCAGGTAGAAGCTTTGATGCATATCTAAGGTCTTTTATTGATGAACTGAAATTCTTATGGTCCAATAGTATACATACTTTTGATGTATCGAAGAAACAAAATTTTGTAATAAAGACTGCATTGATGTAAACTATTAGTAATTTTTCTGTTCATAGGATACTGTCAGGATGAAGCACACATAGAAAGCTAGCATGTCCCCATTGCATGGAGAATATAAAATCATTTCAACTTGAGCATAGTCGTAAGCCCTGCTAGTTTGATTGCCATCATCAATTTCTCTCTGAGCATCATCCTTTTTGAAAGTAGAGGGACAATTTCAGGAGGAATAAGATAGAAAAGGATCATGCACCTCGATGACTTAATGGTATGAAAGTGTTTTAGTCATCATCAATTTCTCTCCGAGCATCATCCTTTTCGAAAGTAAAGGGACAGTTTTAGGAGGAATAAGATAGAAAAGGACCATGCACCCCCGTGACTTAATGGTATGAAAGTGTTTTAGAGGGTATCCTAACTTAACGAAGTCCAGTTTGGTATACTATTTATATATTTTTAATTGATCTCATATTTAATTGATCATATGTATATTTTTATTAACTTAATTTTATTATTTACTTATTGTATGTATAGCAGCTGGATCATATATCAGGACAACTGCAGTTGTGGGAGGTTACACACCAATCTAGAAGGATCGGTGATTACTTAGATTCTAAGTCCAGATGGATCATGGTAACTTAAAATATTATTTATTAAATTTTTATATATACTGATATGTATAATAGTACTAATGAATTTCTAAATTGCATAGGCAGATTATGTGGAGTATATTGTCATGCAGTACGTGAGGATCCATCCTCTTAGCCCCTCTTTGACCTCGAAGGATGGCTCGGGTGAAGGAACCAGATCTAGGATTTCAGAGTTAGATCTTGAAACTTTTTCAAGATCATACAGCGGAAGACTAAAATAAATCAAAATTTATTTTCTAAAACCAGAGAATTTCTAGATCTAAGATCCTATTACATAATATTAAATCAAAAATTAAAATATATAAATATAGCATGAACTACACGTTGATCATATCAACATATTTCTATACCACATCTAATGTATGTATTAAACAATAGATCAGATCTATTACCTTGCAAGTTAGATGCTCTAACCTCACTGATCCGGGCTTAAGGATGATGTTGCAAGTCGCACATGCGTCCAGCCTCTAAGAGTCGTCCACACGAGCCCACGAATCTCAATCAGAAGTCCTGCTTCAGGAAATCAGCACAGTATGCTAGTACTGCACTGATCCTTCTTTGATGGTTGATCAGGTGCCTCCTTCTTGATTTGGACTCTTCCAAAGATGAAAAGTAGAAGGAGGAGTTTCAGATCTGAGACGCTCTCAGAAAACTCAAGATGGAGGGAGGAAAGATATGAAAACAAAAAAACCCTAGAAGAAGATCCTCTTCTTCTTCACATTTTTCTCTCTAGACACCCTAACTTGTGTCTTTTATATCTCCACAACCCAAAGGTCTTTCCCTCTGATTTTTGGATGGCTCAAAGGTCTCTCAAATCTCTATCTTCTTCAAAAATTTCATAAAGAAACTCATTTTATACAGAGAGATATGATAGAGTCCTTATCTAGGTCAAATACCTAGTCAAGGCTTATCCAAACATGGCAAGTTAAGGGGCGTCCAACTCTTGAGCACCTCCTCCATATTTTCATGCATGGATTACTAGCAAAGGGTGCACAATATATACCCTAAAAGTCACAAAAATTTTAAAAAAAATTTGGATAAATTCGATACAAAATTGAAAGAGTTTTGGATTTCTAAAACTCTATCTCATAGAATTCGAAATCCAAACTTATTCCTTTTTGATTTGATCCAAACCACCTTCCATGTAAGAAAGAAGAGAGGAAACCTTTTGTGAACATGGGAGAGACCTGGGAGAGGGCTTTTGTCGCACAAATAAGTGGAGATTGGCGTTGAATAAGAGAGAGGGCGTGGGGAAGGCTTATGTGGTGCAAGGTGGAATCTTAGTCTTACTAGGATTCTATCTCATGACTTGTTTTAATTTGGTTTCCCAAACCAAATCAAACCAAAATTAGATCAACCCAATTAAAATAGGCCTTAATCCAATTAAAAACCTAATTTAATCAGATTAAATTAGATTTAAATCTGATTTAATTTTCTAATCAAATTAGAAATTAGATTGACCCAAGTCCTAGTTGAACTAGGACTAGTTTTTTCTTGCACTTGGCTTATCCAATAAACCAATTGGACTTGATCCAATCAAGCCCAAATAAAATCTAATTAAATTATATTTAATTAGACTTAATCTCAGCCCATTGGCTTAATCAAATTAAGCCAATTAGCAATCGAATTGCTAATTGATCCTCCTGCAACACTTGCACTGGATTAAATGTCAATCGTATTGATCATTTAACCCTAGAACGATTTTTAATCGTTGATCAACCATCCGATCGGATCATGAACCCTAATGTGTGTGACCTCATAGGTCCGAACCTAAACCGGTAGCACAGGAATAAATTTTTGTACCAATCGAAGTGACCATCTAGCAATGGTATCCGACGATCGGATAGGTCGAATGTATAGAACAACATCCTTAGAACCCATGCGGATATAGTTTTCATATAATTCATCCCCTTGACCAAAATGATCATAGGACACTCCAGAGTTCAACTGTCAACTCTGATCAGGTTGTCCACATTGTATTTCAAAATATCAAATCCATCTGATGGATTACCCTGGCCAAGGTTTTGCTAAATTGAAATACAGCGACTCATTCTTCTCCAACTCTTGGAGTGGTCAATCCCATCTCGATCACACTCTGACTTCGCAAGTACTTGACTGTGCCCAGAAGCCTTCCATCCCTGAATTAAAAATTCAGTTAGTCCAGTACCAAAGCACAGTGAGTTGCTTGCAAGTCACTGAGACGATCTCAAGTCTAAGGGACACTTATACCTATATCCCATCAGAGACATTCTCGGCAGCAGAATACTCTGGAGTTGGTCATGTTCAATGATGATGTACCCTTACATCTCACCTGTATGCCATACCAGTGTCTCCACACTCCTTGGTTAAGAGGACAACCAACCCATATGGCCTACAGCGACCTATGCTCGATAGAAGCTATCGTCCTTATTAACAGCTTATCATTTGGTCGTGAACAATTTTAAGGACTAATCGATAAATCCTCTCTTTATCGAACTTAAATAGTCCTAAAGACTTTATCATAACAACGGAGTTCATTAGAAGATGAAAGCTTATGATGAAGATGCTAAATATATTTTATTTATTAACAAATCAATTACAATACTTGGTTGCTCAACCGTCAACAGCTTGACGATTGACTTTTTGGGATACATTTCTCAACAACTCCCACTTGTCCTAAAGCTACTCGGCACAGTATCTAATACCCATCTTTGACTTGTGGTTGTCGAACTCCTTTATCGCCAGGGCTTTAGTGAAGAGGTCGGCTAGGTTCTCCTTTTCGTCGATCTTCTGAAGGTCGATGTCACCTCGATCCATGATCTTCCGGATCAGATGGAAGCGGCGCAAGATGTGCTTCGTCCGCTGATGTGCTTTGAGTTCCTTCACCTGAGCTATGTACCAGTGCTGTCGCAGTAGAGCAAAATCGGACCATCAAGGGACGGTGCTACTCTGAGCTCGTTGATGAATTTCCTCAGCCACACAGCTTCCTTCGTGGCATCCGATGCTGCGATGTACTCCGCTTCACAAACAGAGTCTGCCACAGTATGCTGCTTGAAACTCTTCCAGCAGATGGCTCCATCATTCAGAGTAAAGATATAACCCGACACGCTCCTGCTGTCATCATGGTCAGATTGGAAGCTAGAGTCTGTGGACCCCATAAGTTTCAGATCTGACTCGCCATAAACCAACCATTGGTCCTTAGTATTTCTCAAATACTTAAGGATGGCTTTAACCACTTTCCAGTGATTTTCTCCAGGATCAGATTGGTATTTACTCACTACTCCTAGTGAGTATGCCACAGCTGGTCTTGTACATGTCATGGCGTATATGATAGATCCCACGGCTGAAGCATATGGGACTCTACTTATACACTCTCTCTCTTCAGGAGTTGTCGGACAATCCTTCTTAGAGAGAGAAATTTCTTGGCCTATCGGTAGATAGCCCTTCTTGAAATTCTCCATGCTGAACCTCTTCAGCACAGTGTCTATGTACATGGACTGGGAAAACCCAAGCATCCTTTTAGATCTATCCTTATAGATCTTCATCTCTAGGATGTAGGATGCTTCACCCAAGTCCTTCATGGAGAGCTGTGATGACAACCAAACTTTTATTCCCTGTAGTGCGGAGATGTCATTCCCGATTAAGAGAATGTCATCCACGTACAAGACAAGGAATACCACAATTGGACCATTTGCCCATTTATAGATGCAGGGCTCTTCTCCATTCTTAATGAAGCCATACATTTTGATCACCTTATCAAAACGCATGTTCCAACTCCGAGAAGCTTGCTTCAATCTATAAATGGATCTCTGAAGCTTGCACACCTTGGACTCATCTGTGGATGTAAACCCCTCAGGTTGTATCATATACACCTCTTCGGTCAGCTCTCCATTCAGAAAAGCTGTCTTTACATCCATCTGCCAGATCTCATAATCCAGATGGACAGCTATTGCAAGCATTATCCGAATAGATTTGAGCATTGCCATAGGAAAAAATATCTCATCATAGTCAATACCATAACGTTGACGATACCCCTTGGCAACCAGATGGGCTTTATAGGTCTCCACCTTTCTGTCGCGCCCCTCTTCCTTTTGAAGACCCATTTACACCCAATGGGTTTAACCCCTTCAGGTGGGTCAACCAATGTCCATACATCGTTGACCTTCATGGACTCCATTTCGGATTTCATGGCTTCAAGCCATTTCTCAAAATCAGATCTCTGCATTGCATCCATATAGGTGATTGGATCCTCATTATTCTCATCAAGTTCGATGGGATCACCGTCCCGGACCAAGAAACCGTATTATCTGTCCGGCTGACGTGGTACTCTACCGGATCGCCTTAATGGTGCAGGTATATTGGGCTCCGGATCTGATCTAATCATATCCGACTCAGGTTTAGCTATTGGTGTCGGTCCTTCTACCTGTTGAACTTCATCAAGTTCAACCTTAGAGGCAACGGTTCCTTCACCAAGGAACTCCTTTTCTAAAAAGATTGCCTTAAGGTTGACGAACACCTTTTGTTCATTAGCATGGTAGAAAAAATATCCTTTTATCTCTTTGGGGTACCCTATGAATGAGCATTTGTCAGACCTAGGTCCAAGTTTGTCTGTGACTAATCATTTGACATAGGTCGGGCACCCCCAGACCCTAAGGTGTGAAAGTATTGGCTTATGCCCTGTCCATATCTCATATGGAGTCTTAATTACAGACTTACTTGAAACCCTATTTAACAAATAACAGACCGATTCGAGTGCATATTCCTAGAAGGATATCGGCAAGCTAGCAAAACCCATCATGGATCGGACCATGTCTAACAGAGTCTGATTCCTCCTTTCAGACACACCATTATGCTGTGGTGTTCCTGGAGGAGTCCATTGGGAGAGAATCCCATTCTCTCCTAGATATGTGAGAAATTCACTAGAAAGGTATTCTCCTCCTCGATCAGATCGAAGAGTTTTAATACTCTTCCCAGTTTATTTTTCTACTTCACTTCGAAATCGTTTGAACATTTCAAATGAATCCAACTTATGTTTCATCAGATAGACATATCCATATCGGGATAGGTCATCCGTGAAAGTTATGAAGTAGAAATATCCACCTCTAGCACTGGTGCTCATGGGCCCGCATACATCAGTATGTACTAGGCCCAAGAGCTCAGTAGCTCTCTCACCTTTTTCAGTAAAAGGTGACTTGGTCATTTTACCAAGAAGACAGGACTCACAGGTTGGAAGTGATTCACAATCACTGACTTCGAGGATTTCCTCTTGAGTCAACCTGTTTATTCTGTTCTTGTTTATATGACCTAGCCTACAGTGCCATAAGTAGATATCTGACACACTATCTAATCTAGGGGCTTGCCAGTAGAATAGACTCTTATCAGGCTTGATCTTTTTGGTCTGGCTCTGCACAGATGTCCCAGCCTGAACTTGCACCTTCTTTTCTTCCTTCTTCTTATTCTTCTTCCCTTTCTCAAAAGGGTCGAGAACCAGAAGACGAACCTCCCACTGAGTTCACCGACTCCTTATGAAGTTAGTGATCCTTCTCAAAGTTCTAAAGCAACTCCAGTAACCCATGGTAGTTTACTTCAGGCTTTGTCATTCTATAATGAGTGAGGAATGGGAGATAAGACTTGGACAGCGAGTTCAGTATTGCATCTTTCCCAAGCTGCTCATGCAAGGAAAAGCCGAGCTTGCTCAATCATTCCATCAGCTCGATTATGTACAATACATGTTCAGTGACAGAGGCACCATCCCGTATTTTGACGTTGAAGATGGCACAACTAGTCTTGTGCCTCTCCACATCATCGGGTGTGCCAAAGGCATCCTCCAACACTTGAAGCATGTCCTTTGGCTGAGCCGTCTCGAATCTGCGACTGAACTCGTCGCTCATAGCAGCCAGCATGATACAGCGCACCGTGGTCCGGTCATTAAGCCACTTCTGGTAAGTGTCTCTGACTGTTCCACGTGCATTGACAGCTAGCTCCTCAGGTACAGGATCTATTATCACATATAGGATCCGTTCATGCTCCAGGACTATCTTCAACTTTCGATATCAACTATCGAAGTTGGATCCCACCAACTTATCATTATCCAACAATGATCGGAGCGATAGGGAAGTGGCCATATTTGCACAAAGGAGAACCATAACCTAATTAGTAATTGATTCATTAAACCTAAAGATTTAGACTTTAATCAAAAGGTTTCTCCCACTATTTTATTCGAATTGGTAGCCTCTACCTCCAACTCGAGGAATTACCCTAATTTCTTAGCGGGTACTAGAATCCACTTAGACTGCACACAAGCCCAACTTTGGTTGGTCAACCCATGTACATCTAAGGGTAGGTTCATAATCAATTGTTTCTCTAAATAATTTTTAGTAATTTTAATTTTGCCCCAGAAACCTAATCAGTAGGCTTTGGCCTCTACTGTAAGGATCCGGTTAGGTCCAACCATTAACATGATCATACTTGGTGTATCTAACCAACGAATGATTAAGCCCAACTTTGGTTGGCTCACCTAACCACCATTAGAGAGACACTTCCAAGCCGTCATATGATGAGTGATAATTCCATTAGTCAACAAGCACCAGGCCTTTGGGTCTGCAATGATTATTGAGTTAATGGACTCATTATCAAACACCTTAATGGGAGGCTATGACTCAGTTATCTTCATAACTTTATCATTTTAAGGACCTAATAATTTTAGAAGATTTAAATAATTTAGAGGATGAGGTCAGATGAACCAGCTTATCATGATCCTCCCACTGGCTTCACCAAGTCAGCTTAAGGGAGACCATTAAAAGGGCTGGTCTAGGAGCACCTAAATCAGTCACACTGATTTACCTAGTTGACATGGGTCAGCTCGAATAGTCAAGTGATCCGATCAAAACATAATTTCACCAAGAGGCCAGGTAAGTTCGATCAGTGGGAGGGTCTGCCAAAGCTTGCCTTAGATACCATCAGAAATGGTCAGGTAAGCGGACTCCCAATTAAAAATCACCGGTCTGGTTTACCTTAGACACCAACTGATTTAATTAGTTTCGATTAGATCAACCTAACAGTTCATGCTAGACCACTTAGCCAAGAATCAAGTCCATTTGGTTCTCGTTAAAGAAATGGACTTGACCAACTACAACTATTGTAATTGATCTAGAGAATCCTTGACCTAATCTAAGACAACAATTGATTAGATTTAGTCAATTCTCTAATTAAGTCCATCTTTAATCTAACCATAGGTCTAACCCAATTAATGGACCTAATTCCCACTAACCCATTAACCCAATGTGTTATGATTTGTGTCTTAGGTTCTTCAATTCACAATCCTAGAACCTAATCAAACAACTTCTTAATTCTTAATTAAGTTTTAGGCTGAGGGTTGGGTTCGGCTTTTCAAAAAATAATTTTCATATTTGTAAAATAATTTTACAATATGATTCTACCAACCATATTGCATGTTTAATTCATAATCAAGATACAAGTGAAATAAATATGAAACTACTTTAGATCTAGTCTAAATAGGTTCATGTAATTGAAACAGTTTCAACTTTAAATAATTTTTTTGCACAAAAATTATTTAACAAAGAGATTTTATTTCATATTTAAACATCTTTTAAATCTAATAAATCATAAATTTAATCTAGATCATATCTAACAAATTTATGATTAAAGATAGATCTACACAAACTAGGACAACCTTTGCACTGTAAGGGGTAAACCTTACAGCAGGACAACCTTGCAGTTTGTGATTGATCTAAAATTTTAATTTTAGATTTAATAATCAGATTATAAATTAGATCTAATCTAAAAAATAATCTAAGCATGTATAAATAATCATGTAATAAAGAACCTAGTCTCTGATACCAATTGAAGGAACCAGATCTAGGGTTTCTGGGTTAGATCTTGAAACTTTTTCAAGATCATACAGCGGAAGACTAAAATAAATCAAAATTTATTTTTTAAAACCAGAGAATTTCTAGATCTAAGATTTTATTACATAATTATTACATAGCATTAAATCAAAAATTAAAATATATAAATATAGCATGAACTACATGTTGATCATATCAACATGTTTCTATACCACATCTAATGTATGTATTAAACAATAGATCAGATCTATTACCTTGCAAGTTAGATGCTCTAACCTCGCTGATCCAGGCTTAAGGATGATGTTGCAAGCCGCACATGCGTCCGGCCTCTAGGAGTCATCCACACGAGCTCACGAATCTCGATCAGAAGTCCTGCTTCAGGAAATCAGCACAGTATGCTAGTACTGCGCTGATCCTTCTTTGATGGTTGATCAGGTGCCTCCTTCTTCTTGATTTGGACTCTTCCAAAGATGAAAAATAGAAGGAGGAGTTTCAGATCTAAGACGCTCTCAGGAAACTCAAGATGGAGGGAGGAAAGATATGAAAACAAAAAAACTCTAGAAGAAGACCCTCTTCTTCTTCACATTTTTCTCTCTAAACACCTTAACTTGCATCTTTTATATCTTCACAACCCGAAGGTCTTTCTCTCTAATTTTTGGATGGCTCAAAGGTCTCTCAAATATATATCTTTTCCAAAAATTTTATGAAGAAACTCATTTTATACAGAGAGATATGATAGAGTCCTTGTCTAGGTCAAATACCTAGTCAAGGCTTATCCAAACATGGCAAGTTAAGGGGCGCCCAACTCTTGAGCACCTCCTCCATATTTTTGTGCATAGATCACTAGCAAAAGGTACACAATATATACCCTAAAAGTCACAAAAATTTCAAAAAAAATTTGAATAAATTTGATGCAAAATTGAAAGAGTTTTGGATTTCTAAAACTCTATCTCATAGAATTCAAAATCCAAACTTATTCCTTTTTGATTTGATCCAAACCACCTTCCATGTAAGAAAGAAGAGAGGAAACCTTTTATGAACGTGGGAGAGACCTGGGAGAGGGCTTTTGTCACACAAAATAAGTGGAGATTGGTGTTGAATAAGAGAGAGGGCGTGGAGAAGGCTTATGTGGTGCAAGGTGGAATCCTAGTCTTACTAGGATTCTATCTCATGACTTGTTTTAATTTGGTTTTCCAAACCAAATCAAACCAAAATTAGATCAATCCAATTAAAATAGGCCTTAACCCAATTAAGAACCTAATTTAATCAGATTAAGTTAGATTTAAATCTGATTTAATTTTCTAATCAAATTAGAAATTAGATTGACCCAAGTCCTAGTTGAACTAGGACTAGTTTTTCCTTGCACTTGGCTTATCCAATAAATCAATTGGACTTGATCCAATCAAGTCCAAACAAAATTTAATTAAATCATATTTAATTAGACTTAATCTCAGCCCATTGGCTTAATCAAATTAAGCCAATTAGCAATCGAATTGCCAATCGATCCTCCTGCAACACTTGCACTGGGTTAAATGTCAATCGTATTGATCATTTAACCCTAGAACGATTCTTAATCGTTGATCAACCATCTGATCGGATCATGAACTCTAATGTGTATGACCTCATAGGTCCGAACCTAAGTCGGTAGCACAGAAATAAATTTTTGTACCAATCGAAGTGACCATCTAGCAATGGTACCCGACGATCGGATAGGTCGAATGTATAGAACAATATCCTTAGAACCCATACGGATATAATTTTCATATAATTCATCCCCTTGGCCAAAATGATCATAGGACACCCCAGAGTTCAACTGTCAACTCTGATCAGGTTGTCCACATTATATTTCAAAATATCAAATCCATCTGATGGATTATCCTGGCCAAGGTTTTGCTAAATTGAAATACAGTGACTCATTCTTCTCCAACTCTTGGAGTGGTCAATCCCATCTCGATCACACTCTGACTTCACAAGTACTTGACTGTGTCCAGAAGCCTTCCATTTCTGAATTAGAAATTCAGTTAGTCCAGTATCAAAGCACAGTGAGTTGCTTGCAAGTCACTGAGGCGATCTCAAGTCTAAGGGACACTTATACCTATATCCCATCAGAGACATTCTCGACAGCAGAATACTCTGGAGTTGGTCACGTTCAATGACGATGTACCCTTACATCTCACCTGTATGCCATACCAGTGTCTCCATACTTCTTGGTTAAGAGGACAACCAACCCATATGGCCTACAGCGACCTATGCTCGATAGAAGCTGTCGTCCTTATTAACAGCTTATCATTTGGTCGTGAACAGTTTTAAGGACTAATCGATAAATCCTCTCTTTATCGAACTTAAATAGTCCTAAGGACTTCATCATAACAACGGAGTTCATTAGAAGATGAAAGCTTATGATGAAGATGTCAAATATATTTTATTTATTAACAAATTAATTACAATATTTGGTTGCTCAACCGTCAACAGCTTGACGATTGGCTTTTTGGAACACATTTCCCAACATCGGGACCATCGGAGGGATGAATAGGAGCCGAATCATAGGGTTCGGATATAGCTTTAACCCTCCAGCAGCTCGCTAGTTTTCGACATCCTCCTCTCATACCTCGGTGATCCAAACATGGGGCAATGCATATGTCAAGAAGGTCATGCAAAGATTTTTTTGTCAGTGACCTCAGAGCTTTTGGAACACCATCTACAAGATAGTTGTTGAGATTCTCTGAGATCTATATTTGTACGATCAGTTGAGCTCATTGTCATAGCCATCACAATAGGTAAGTCAAGTAGTATTAATTATTTTTTTATTTATTTTAAATTTTTATATTTATAAGCTTCACAAGTTAGACTTGAGTCGAGAGAAGAAAACCTAGGGATCAAAAGTCAATCTATCCATCCGATAAATGGATCAGAGATGTAGATACATTTGTATAATCGAATGGGACATGTATAAACAATCAGTTTGAAAAGCAGAGTAGTGTATCAAAATATATCCCTTCGTAACAGTTTAGGCTTGAGGAGGGAGGAAAAGATACCAAGTGGGTCAAAGTTCAATCTAACTATTCGATAGATGGATTGAAAGTGTTTATAGTTCTGTATTATCGAATGAAATATGTAAGAATAATCTATTCAAAAATAGGAGAAGTATATCAAAATATATCCCTTCATAATGGTTTAAGCTTCAAGCGAGAGAGATAGGATATCCAGGAGGTCAAAATTCAATCTAACCATCCGATGGATGGATCGGAGGTGTTTATAGATCTATATCATCAAATAAAATATGTAAAAATAATACATTCAAGAATCGAAGGAGTATATCAAAATATATCTCTTAATAATAATTTAGGCTTCAAGCAGGAGGGAGGAGATATCCAGAGTCAAATTTTAATTTAACTATTCGATGGATGGATCGGGGATGTCTATAGCTCTATACCATCAAACAGATCATGTACGAATAATTCGTTCTAGAATCAGAGGAGTATATTAAAATATACTCTGTAAAGATTTAGGCTGGAGGTAGGGAAGACATCAATTACTTTAGTTTTATAGTTTTAAATAATTTAGTTCTAAAATTATTAATAATATTTTATTTTTCTTCATTATAGGATACTGAAATATCTGGCTCTCATCCATCTGCTGCAGTAAACGATGTACAGTAGCAAGGAGGGGAGGAGGATCATTAATGATTATTTTTAATTTTGATGTAATGTATTTAATTTTGACATTTGAACTATATTATCTTATGTAATGGCTAATCCATCACTAATACCGTCACTAAAATATCAAAGCACAAATAAGTGACCCATATCCAATGACTATTTGCAATGGCTAAAACTTATTAATGACGGAGTATAGTAGTCGCTAAATATCAAAACCATAGACAATTGACATGTATTCCATATTAGTAGCGACCATGGACAATCCACTAATGATGACATTCCATCGCTAATATATTTTTTATTTTTTAAATTTAAATTAGAAAACAATCAGAATAATACTATAAGTGACGAACTTGCCTTCGCTAATTACTATTGCTAATATTTATACTAGAGATGGTGGTTCCTACCATTGCTAATAATAGTCTTTAGCATCCAACTTTTTTTCGAAAGTTTATTGGCGACGATCTTTCATCGCTAATACTATTAGCTACAACTTTTTGATTATTAGGAACGGCATTTAGCCATCGCTAATAATCAATATTCTTGTAGTGTAAGAGCAAGATTTTTGCCTCTGTCTATTTTTTGTTAATTGTTTTATTGATGCTTCCATCATGATAGTTCTGCTATATGATAGAAAGGCATGTCTTTTTATCTATTCTAAAATATCTAATAACATGCTTGCTGTGTGATCTTCCTTATGGGTTCAAGAGACCTTTAATGGTATTTTTGTGTAGAGTGCATATTAAGACATGATTTTTATAGGGAATGTTATTTCAACATTATTATGTTGTTATAATTTGGCTGGAGTGTGAACCTCAACCTAAATTTATTTACAAAATAGAAGCAGTTTAGAAGTTAACCATTCTAAACCTGTTGAAGCTTTTTGGGCCATATTAGATGGAGAAAATTAGACTTTGTGAATAACCATTTGTACTGCAGTTTGTTATTAATGCATAATTTGAAAGATCTGCTTATGAATTATAAAGACTTCTATGAATTAAAGTGTTTCAGTGCACATGGTAAATGATAGAGCCATTGGGATCATTTTTTGTATTGTTCCTATTGTAACAACAACTATCTACCATCCATGTATTATTTATGGCTCTAGAAAAGCATATGCTAGCTTGTTGGAAACTGTCCATTCCATTGTTGATTTGTATGGCTTTTCTCGATGTTGGTTACGGAGTGCTATGGAACTGCATGGTCTGATTTGAACAAATTTTTCTCTTGTTCTCTTATCTACTTATTGATGTATGCATATTATAGGAATTTGATTTTTGATTAAATTATTTATGTTGTATCCTTGTGCATAGTGATGTATTAATGATGAATGAGATGTTATGTGACAAGCATACTTTATGTTAAATGAGTAGCCACAGCATCCTTAATTATAAGAATGTATACATTAAGGTTTATTTTCATAAACTTTATAGTTACACTTGGAGTAAATGACATCAATTGTAATTAAATGTATTGGTACATATATCTTTACCCACAGGAAGATAATTGTATTTGCGTATCTAATTAGGATGGAATAGAAACTTGTTTTTATTTCTTAATTTGCCCATAGGAATTGAGAAGTATGAATAATTTCTAGTTCTATCATAAAAGTTTACATGAATTATTTATGTATTAAAATCTTTCCCATAGGCAGATTTTAGTGACATGTTTATTCATGCTTTTGTGTATGACTTGCATTGATAAACATACCATATATATGTGATATAAATTGCCTCAATTTGTGTAATGTAAGTATTATTAATTGATCATTTTTTTATTTGCAGTAGTTTCATCTTTGTTGATATCTAAAAATCCATCTGAAATCATTTACTTGAGTGGTGACAACCATAAGACTTGGAAGGAGAAAGTTCTTCTTCATATGGGGTGCATGGACCTTGACTATACTCTTCGTAAGAAGGAGCCTCCTGCACCTATGGATGTTAGCACTCTAGCTGAGACTGCATTATACAAAAGGTGGGAGCGATCTAATCGCTTAAGTATGATGTTTATCAAATCTTGCATTAAGGACAACAGTCGTGGGTCTATACCTGATTGTGAGAAAGTCAAGGATTATATGAGGACTATTGATGAATAGTATGAGTCCTCAAATAAGTTACTTGCAAGTATCTTAATGGCACAGTTGTCATCAATGAAGCTCATCAGCACTAGGTGTGCGCGAGCACATAATGCAAATGAGGGACATAATTGCTCAGCTCAAGTTCTTGAAGATTGAAATTTCTGACTCTTTTTTAGTACAACTCATCCTCTTTCTTGGTGCAACTCTTTCTCAACTCACTCCCATCCCAATATGGGCCATTCAAAATCTCTTACAACACACATAAGGAAAAATGGTCGGTTAATGAGCTTTTAGCTATGTGTGTGCAAGAGGAAGGGAGATCGAATCAAGAAGTGGGTGAGAGTGCATATTTGGCTACAACAAGCAAGAACAAGAAGCAAAGCCATAAGAAGAAAGGGAAAGGAATTCCTCCTACCTATGCTGAAAATAAGGATGCAACCCATTGTTTCTTTTGTAAAAAGAAGAGATACTTGAAAAAGGACTGCCCCAAATATAAGGCTTGGCTTGAAAAGTAATCTCATTACTCTTATGTGTTTCGAATCTAATATGTTTGAAGTATCTCATAGCACTTGGTGGATTGATTATGATTCTACAATCCATATTTTCAATACCATGCACGGTTTCTTAAACCAAAGAAAACTGATGGAAAGTGAATGATGCATCTATTCAGACAATCAGAAAAGTTCACATGTAGAAGCAGTTGGAACTTACAGACTAGTTTTAAGTATTGACTTTGTTTTGGATTTAGATCGAACCTTTTATATTCCATGTTTTTCTAAAAATTTAATTTTTATTTCGAGACTTATACCTTTGGGCTTTTTTATTAATTTTTTTGGAACTTCTTTTAGTTTGTTGAATAACTCAATTGTTGCTGGAAATGATACAGTGGATGATAGTTTGTTCAAAATTCATTTGAATAATAATAGTTCCTATAATTTGATGACTATGCATGATAATGCTGGAATAGAGTGTTGTGTCATGAATGAGAAATCCTATATTTTGTAGCATCAGAGATTGGGACATGTCTCCGTTGAGAGAATTAAAAGATTAATAAAGGATGGGGTTCTTGAATTTCTTGACTCTACTAATTTTGATTCATGTGTGGACTACATCTAGGATAAGCAGACCAATAAGACACAAAAGGGTGCCCAGAGGAGTTCTGACATGTTAGAGATAATATACACTGATATTTGCTATCCTGATATAAGCTCAAGCAATCAGAAATACTTCATCTCTTTTATTGATGATTACCCACGATATATGTACATCTACCTGCTGAATAATAAGGATGAAGCATTAGATGCTTTTAAAATTTATAAAGCAGAAGTAGAGAAACAATACGAAAAATAGATTAAAATCATAAGATCAGATAGATGCGGAGAATATTATGGTAGGTACATGGAAAGTGGATAAGTACCTGATCTATTTGCTAAATTTCTTGAGGAGCATGATATTGTAGCACAATACACCATGCCTGGCCCACCAAATCAAAATGATATAGCAGAAAGAAGAAATCGGACATTATTGGACATGGTAAGGAGTATGCTAAGCAACTCCAAACTTCCTATATCATTATGGAGAGAAACCCTTAAAACAGCTTGTATATTTTGAACTGAGTTCCAACTAAGGTAGTTTCTAAAATGCCATTTGAAATATGGAAAGGTTAGAAATCAAGCTTGAATCATATATGCATTTAGGGTTGCCCAGCTGAAGTATGGATTTATAATCCACAAGAAAGGAAGTTAGATCCTAGGACCATTAGTGTATATTTTATTAGTTATGCTAAAAAGTCCAAGGGATATAGATTTTACTATGCTTCCCATACCACTAAATTTATGGAATCTATAAATGCTAAGTTTCTTAAGAATGATGTGGTTAGTAGGAGTAATCAACCTCATAATGATATTGTTGAGGATGATCATGTTTCTGATGCAAAACCCACTATAAGTAATAGAATGATTATTCTTTATGATACCTATTTAGATTAGATAAATATTGAACAACTAACTGTTAATGTACCACAGAATGTCTTAGAAGATCTTGTTTGAGAACAATCTCTTGAAGAGATAAATCCTGTTGTGCAACAACCTTCACAAGAGGTTGAAGCTACAACATTGAGAAGATCAACTGGGACAAGAAAACAAGCAATTTCTAGTGACTATGTAGTGTACTTACAAGAATCTGATTGCGAAGTTAGTAGAAATGATCACCCAGAGACATTTTCACAAGTGATGAATAGTTGTAAGTCCAAATTGTGGTATGATACCATGAAAGATGAAGTAATCAAGTTTGGGACCTTGTAGAGTTGCCTGGTGGAGCTAGCTAAAGCCATTGATTGTAAATGGATTTTTAAGATCAAAAGGGATTCATTAGGAAACATTGAGCACTATAAGGCAAGACTTATTGCTAAAGACTTCATCCAAAAGGAAGAAATAGACTATTGAGAGATATTTTCTCTTGTTTCTAAGAAAGATTTCTTTCATATCATCATGGAATTAGTTGCCCATTTTGACATGGAATTACACCAAATGAACATGAAAATGGCCTTCCACAATGGTGATCTCAAGGAAAAGATTTATATGAAACAACCTGAAGGATTTACCTAAGATGCTGGTGACCATTTAGTTTGCAATCTTAAAAAGTCTATTTATGGGCTAAAATAGACCTACTGTTAGTGGTACTTGAAGTTTCATAATGTTATATCTTCATTTGATTTTATTGAGAATATTATGGATCAATATATATACCACAAAGTTAGTGGGAGTAAAATCATCTTTCTGATTTTATATGTGGATGATATTCTGCTTGCAACCAATGACATGGGGTTGTCACATGAGATGAAATAATTTTTATCTCAAAATTTTGATATGAAAGATATGGATGAGGCATCTTATGTCATTGGCATAAAGATCCATAGAGATAGATCTCAGAAAATCTTGGGTTTGTCTCAAGATGCCTATATCAATAAGGTTTTCGAGAGATTTGGATGAAAGATTGTTCATCCAATATAGCACCTATAGTGAAAGGTGATAAGTTCAGGTTTTGAGCCAATGTCTAAGAAATGATCTTGAGAAAAAATAGATAAAAAATGTTCCTTATGCTTCAGTAGTTAAAAGCCTAATATATGTTCAGGTTTGTATAAGATCGGACATTGCTTTTGTAATAAGAATGTTGGGCAGATATCAAAGTAACCCTGGCTTAGACTATTGGAAAGCTGCAAAGAAGGTTATGAGGTATCTTCAAGGTACCAAAAATTTCATGCTTCTATATAGATGGACCAACAACTTGATAGCCGTTGGATATTCAGATTCAAATTTGGCTGGTTGTGTTGACTCTTGTAAGTCGACATCAAGATATATCTTCATGTTTGCTGGTAGAGCTATATCTTGGAGAAGTGCAAAGCAATCACTGATTGCTACCTCTACCATGTAAGCCAAATTTGTTTCTTGTTTTGAGGTGACCTTATGGGATATTTGGTTGAAAATTTTCATTTTTGAGCTTCGAATTGTTGATTCAATCACTACTACAATAAAGGTCTATGGCAGCGCTTACTGCTACAGCAATTCAAAAATCACTGCCATAGCATGTATAGCAGTGGTTATAAGAAATTGCTACCATAGATGGGATCTATAGCAGTGATTATTTATAACCGCTGCCATAGATCGAATATAGCAGCGGTTATACATGACCGCTACCATAAGTTAGAAATATAACAGCGGTTATACATAACCACTGCTATAGGTTCGATCTGTGATACCAGTTATATGTAACTGTTGCCATAAGCTTGAGATGTAGTAGCGGTTAATTAACCGCTGCTATATGTTGGACCTATGGCAGTGGTTACTCATAACTACGGCCATAGGTTAGGCCTATGGCAGTGGTTACGTATAATCACTGTCATAAGTTCAACTTATAGTAGCGGTTACATATAACCACGATCATATCTCAAATCTATGGCACCGGTTACTTATAACTGCTGCTATAATAGACCTATAGCAATGGTTATCAAGCAACTACTGCTATAGAGCCTAAATATAATTTTTTTTATATTTTTTTTCTGAATATGATATAATTTTAAATTTTAAAATTTATCTTCATCATTTATTATCTAAATAATTATCATTAGAGTGTCATCACAAAAAATTATCTCAATCTGATAGTCCTAGCTATGTCGATCAATAAATTTTGATTTCGACGGTCACAAACGACCGCATGATGATCTGATAGATAAAGACCACCAATGGATCCAAAAATTTGCAACAACATACTATCAAAATTTTACTTCAATCGGATATCATTATCATGATCAATTTAGCATAGGATGATTTCAACTATTAAATAAAAAATGAGTGATCAAAAGACCAAATGATGTTCGATTATAAAATAATTTTTTAGATAAATGATCTCTGCTACTACTTTAATTATTTATATGGTAGTGATCATAAAATCTAAACCGTATCTATATGACCCATCCATGTGAAGTAGATCTTACAAAAGCATAAGCATAATTACTTAAGGACTTTAAGAATGAGTATCAAGAGACATAATTTTGGATTGTTCATATATGCATGGTTTAAATTTTACGATCATCACCATATAAATATTTAAAATAGTAGCAAAGATCATTTATCTAAAAAATTATCTTACAATTGGATGCCATTTGAGCTTTTGATCACTCATTTTTTATTTAACGATCAAAATTATTTCATACTAAATTAACCATGATAATGACGTCTGATTGAAGTAAAATTTTGATAGTGTGCTATAATTATTATCGAGATCATCGTTATAAGTTTTTAGATCCATCGATGATCTTTATCCATAAGATCATCATGTCATCATTCATGATCATTAATATCGAATTTTATTGATCGACATAGCTAGAGCTATCGGATCAAGATGATCTTTTATCATAATATACTAATGATAATTATTTAGATAATGAACGATGAAGATAGACTTTAAATTTTAAAATTATATCATATTCAGAGAAAAATATAAAAAATACTTATATTTAGGCCTTATAGTAGCGGTTGCTTTGTAACCACTGCGATAGTATATTGCAACAATTTTTAAAACCGCTGCCATAGATCTCTAAATATCCATTGTAGCAGTTGATAACCACTGCTATAGACCTATAGTAGTGGTTTTTGAAAACCGCTGCCATAGGTCTGTGAATTTTTTTCGAATTGTGCCCTCTCTTTTTCATTTTGCGCACTGACCTCTCTTTCTCTCCTCTCTACCCGAAACCCTACCCACCCCCATCGTCGACCTGACCTACCGTCGCCCCTTCCCTCTAGCACCATTGTCAGCCTCTTTTGGCCCTGCATCCCTCGGCCCCATTTGGCTCTACCTCCCTTTGCCCCACCTCCCTCGGCCTCCTTTGGCCCCACCTCCCCCAACCCCAACCCCCTTTGGCCGCCCCCCTCCCTCTAGTGCCGCCCCCTCCCTTGGCCCCGACCCCCTTTGCCCCGCACCCTACCTCCCTCAGCCCCGACCCCCTTTGGCTGTTGCCCTCCCTCTAGCACCGCCCCCCTCCCTCTAGCACTACCCCCTTCCTCGGCCCCAGCCCCCTATGGCCCCGCACCTTGCCTCACCGCCGCCCCCTTCCTCTAGCGCCACCGTCGGCGTCCCCCACAACTCTACATGCCCTCACTCCCTGCAGCCACAGGTATGACTTTTTTTTCATTTCATTTCATAATAATATTTATAATCATTTATAATAATATTTATAATTATTTTATAATAATATTTAAAGACAACCCCCATCCGCGGGTTCTGGATCGTGCCGGCGGCTGTCGACTGTGCCATCAGGTTTTGGGCCATGCCGGTGGGTTTTGGGCCATGCCCATGAGTTCTGGACTGTGCCGGTGGGTTCTGGATCGTACTGTCGGATTCTAGACCATCAGGTTCTGGACTTTGTCGGTGGATTCTGGGCTATGCCAGTGGGTTCTAGGCCATCGGATTTTGGGCCGTGCCGGTGGGTTCTGCGCCATATGGTGGGAAGGTGTCGGGCAGCATTACAAACACGGGGCCTGAGTATGTCCTTCGTGCTCGGACCTCAGTTCACAGTGAACGTCTAAGGCATCTAGCCCTCGCGTGCCCAGTACGCTCAGGCCGATGGAAGATACCGGGCTGCATTAATTATATATTAATTTTAATAAAATTTATATTGCATGGAGTGATAGATTCGTCAGTTGATTGGTGTACATATTCTAATGTATCCATATATTTATTTATTTTTATATGGATGAAAGAATTATGTACATTAATCAATTGATTATCCACTATGGATAGTTTGAAAAATATAAATAATTTTATAGGTCATTACAGTAATCAAATGATATGCTGAGGGTTCGAAAGAAATTTTAGATAGTATTTTTCTTTTATTCTTTCTACATGGAAGAACTAAGAGAAAATGCTATCAAATTTTTTTTCGGCCTCTGTTGCATATCATTTGATTACTGTAATAGACCTATATAATTAATATATTTTCTAAATGGGATAGGATCTATCTTTACCTATTAGTTGATGATAGGATGTATTTATTATATATCTGAAAATAATATTTAGTATATTTTTGTTTCTTTAAATATTTGTTTATAATGCATGCAATATTTGGTTAGTCCTTCTTAACTTGTCATGACTGAAATAACATATTTTGTTTTGCCTATATAATGATGTAATGATATATGCATGCGCAAATTATTGAGCAATTACTATCAAATTATCTTGATGTTATTATGTTGTGTCTTATTTTTGCACATGATTTAATTACAGTATCAATATTTTTATAATGGATAAGGGTTGGATGAAGTTGAGTAGGCTCTCGCCAGAATATGAAGCTAGACTTCAAAATTTTTTGATTTTACTACAGAGAAATTTAGAGACCATGGACTTATCCAATATTCTTGTAAGAAGTGTATGGGTGGACCTTGGCAATCTCGTCCAGATGTAAATAATCACCTCACTATTTATGGCTTTGAACTTAGCTATGAAATTTGTTAGGAGCAACATGATAAGTGTAGGCCACAATGAGGCGATCAACATGATAGGGGAGTGGAATAAATGGTTCATGATATCTTTTCATTTGATGGCTATAATGACGGTGCATCTACATCTACGTCTGATCCCGTAGTTGATGGAATGACAAATAATGAGGATATGGAGAAGATTCACAAGTTAATAGAGGATGCTAATGTTCTGTTGTATCTCGGGTGTGAAAAGATGGCTAAGTTTGAGTTCTTAATCTGGTTGTATCATGCAAAATGCTCCAATGGATTTAGTAATAATAGAGTGAACTATATACTAGAGCTTTTGGGAGATATTCTTTCAGACAATGCAAAAATCTCGAAGAATAATTATGAGGCATCGAAGATTATTGAACAGTTGGGCTTTACTTATAATAAGATATATGCATGACCTAATGATTGCATACTTTATCGAAAGGCGGATACCAACCAAAATGAGTGTACAAGGTGTAGTGTATCAAGATAGAAACAGAACAAAGATGGCACATCTACCCATATTTTTCAAAAGTTGATATGGCACTTTTTTTGATATCGAGACTACAAAAGTTGTTTATGTCAGCAAGGATATCAAAGGATATGAGTTGACATGAAAAGGAGCAAACAAAAGATGATGCATTGAGACATCCACTCGATGGAGAGGTATGGCAAAAGTTTAATAAAATACATCCTGACTTCGCATAAGAGATACGTAATGTGAGGTTGGGCTTGTCATACAATGGTTTCAACCTCTTCAAGCACATTAAGACCAACCATAGTGTATGGCCAGTGTTTACTCATGTTTACAACCTTCCACCATAGATATGTATGAAAAAACCCTTCATTTTTATGACAGTGCTCATCCCTGGACCGATGGAGGTAGGGAATGATATTGATATCTATTTACAGCCTCTTATTCTCGAGTTGGAACAGTTGTGGAGTGTTCAAGATGTTTCAACTTTTGATGCTTTGATGAATAAGTCATTTTTTATGTGCGTGGTGCTTATGTGGACAATAAATAATTTTTCAGCTTATGCTCTAATATCAGGTTGGAGCACGAAAGCTAAGCTAGCATGTCCAATTAGTGAAAAATACATCTAGTTTAAAAGGTTGACATATCGAAAGAGCTTTAGCTTAATGGGGCATCGATGCTTCCTCCATTGAAACCATCCATATAGAAGGAATGCACGCTCCTTCGATGGCACTGTTAAAGAAGGTGAGGTACTTAGCCGAATGTCTGGGTATGAGGTGTTGAGAGAGTTAGATGATTTCAGTATTGAATTTGAGAAAGTTAATCCAATTGATAGTAAGAAGAGGAAGCATCGATCAAAGATAGATGACACACACTTTAATTGGAGGAAAAAAAGCATATTCTTTGACTTGTCATATTGGGAGACAAACTTATTGCACTACTGTTTAGATGTCATGCACATTGAAAAAAATATGTGCGAGCTCCTATTGACAATGATCTTGAGCATCAAGGATCAGACTAAAGATGACTTGAATTCTTGATTTGACTTGTAAGAATTGAAGAATTAGGAAATCACTCCATCTAAAGCCGATAGGGGGAGAATGGTCGAGGCTACTCATGCATGCTATATTATGAATGCCTCTAAACGGTTTATATTTCTTCGTGTGTTGGAGAACATAAAGGTTCCAGATGGGTACTCAAGCAACATATCAAAGCATGTGAATAGAAAAGATGTGAGACTTGGTGGATTGAAGACTCATGATTACCATTTGTTAATGCAGGAGTTGATCCCAATAACTATTCATCGTGTGTTATCAAAAATATAAGAATGATTGCTATCCGTCTTTGTAACTTTTATAGAGATATTTATGTGAAGAGGTTCCTTAAGAAAAATGTGAAGAAAATGAAGGTAAGGATGGTGACTATATTATGTGATCTGAAGAAAATATTTCTATCATCATTTTTCATAGTTATGATGCATCTCACCATGCACCTTACGGAGAAAGTTGTACTTGGGGGTTCAGTATTCTGTTGATGGATGTACCCTATCGAGAAGGATATTCAAACACTGAAATCTTACGTAAAAAATATGAATCGTCCGGAGGGATCCATAGCAGAAAGTTATTTGGGTCAAGAGAGTATGGATTTTTATACTATATATTTAAACAAGCTCGAGACATGTCGTAACTGGCCAATAAGGAATCAGGATGATCAGTATGAGCTAATTGAGCCTACATTTGAGTTCATTTCACAATCAAGATGGATTTCCCACTTCATGCTGCCTCACTAATTTGAGCCTTGAGGAAAGGGACAAGGCACACCGCTACGTATTGTTGAATTGTGATGTCATTGAGCCATACATAAGGTGAATCACTTAGCCTTATTTATTTCTTATTAATTAGAAGAAAATACCTCATTACACCTAAATTTGTTTCTTATGTAGCAAACATAAGAAGGTCATAAGAGTAAAACACGGCGCTTAAGTATGTGGGAAAAAGAGAAAATGCATAGCAAAGAGTTTTCTGAGTGGTTCAAAGATCATGTAAGCGAGTACATATTTCTACCTTGTACATCATATTTGAACATGTTTACTAATTAGGTGTCATCTTCTTAGGTGTGGAGATTACCGTTCGATGATGGAAGTCATGAAGTGCATGCTCTTTCAATAAAAACTAATCACACCGTGCATGAGTACAAAATGCTCATCATTAATGACTGCAAGTTCAATATTCACAATCGAGACATAAACATGACAACACAAAATAGTAATATAATGTTGAGTGCTACCACTGGGTGTTATGCTAGCTCGAGGGATTCACAGCCTCATACGAAAGATCTGAACTATTATGGGATTGTGAAGAAAATAGTCTTCTTGGATTACTATTCTAAAGGGAGGGTTGTGTTGATGAAATGTGATTAGTTTGACATCTTATTTCAGTCAGGGATAAAGACTGATGAGTGCAGTTTTACTCTCGTCAACATACAACACCATCTCCACATTGAAAAACCATATATATTTGCCTCCCAAGCTAGTCAAGTTTTCTACGTTAGTGATCCCTTGGAGCCTCAATGGAGTGTTATTGTAACGATGATGCCTAGGAATATTTTTGATGATATCGAGGTTGATGACGATGTTGAATCATACATATAAAGTATTCCTCTAGGACAAAACTTACTTGATGTTGTCGAGATCCCAGATACATCTGTTAGGAATGATGGTAATGTCCATATTGTAGATGCTAGTAGGCGATGAGTTCAACATTATAGTGTAAATATTAGTGTTTATTTATTGATGCTCTACTAATGTTATTGTTCAATAACATATTATATTTATTAATGTTCATTAATATTGTAGGTCACGATGGCACCAAAATGCCATCTAACTTTCACCCCTACCCCTCGACGGGCTATGCAGAGCTCGGCATCTAAGCTGCTACCGGCGCATGCTCCATCCATGTCCGTATCGACTTCGGCTTTGGCTTCACAGGTATATACTCCTTCCACTGACACATCTGAGCCTCCACCGACAGCTATGTCGTCAGCCTATGCATTTTCGGTACATACTCCACCCATCGATGAGGCTCCACCAACATCGACATTGCATGATCCCAATGAGAGTAGGTTTCATTATGTCAATTATTTATTTATTTAATTTTTATATAGTTATTGCACACTCTTATATATTCGTACTGTATTTTCATTGCAGGTACATCATCCAGTAATATATTTCGTAGTTCACATGCATGCTGCATGTGTGGAACATCAACATCAGATCATGGTGGAGTACGATCAAGAGGCAAGGCCAGTAGGGGAGACCATGTGGGAGATACATTCCTTTTTCAATGTGCTTGTGAGGCGGTCCGACATCATTCTCATATTGCCCATAAACTGACGATTGATGGATGCTGGTGTCAAGGACAAGATGTGGAAGGTGATTTGAGTAAGTGTATCTTAAATATATATATGCATGTGATATGTTTACACTATGTTTGATTAGAATAATTTCATAACTGTCTTTTGATAATTTTGTGCAGAGGAGGTATGACTTTTTAGATCATGAGAGGGCTCGAGATGTCTGACTGCAGAAGATTGAGGAGTTGTATCAAAACTGCAAGATCAAGCTCTACAAAGGATGGCCAGAGCATCGTAGAGACACAGAGGAGGAGCTCGTTCTTTGGATCCAGGATTGTCCTCCGAGTCAGTGGGAGGGGATAGTCAGGCATTGGAGGAGCCAGAGTTTCAGGTTTAATTTGTAACTTGTGAATTTTTTATTACACTGATAATTATATTTTATATTAACTTATATGATTTAAATATTTTTTCAACTGCATCTTATCAGAACCAGGAGAATCGGACTGCTTAGGAGTGCACACATACTCTCGAACATGAGTCTATGACCAGTCGTGTGCATAGAGAGATAATGAATTCCGACCCTTTAGTTTACAAATTATTGAATTGTTATTTTTATGTATTTGTAACATGCTGATTGATTATTATAGTTGATGAGAGAGGGGGTGATGCCCAGCCATAGCATCATCTTCTGATCGAGTCATACGGATAAGAAGGATAGGCCGATGAACATCGTGATCGGGAGGATTTCTGTAAGTAATAACCAGAGTATGATTAGTATTATAGTATTTTTTATGAGATTTTATTTAAATTTATAATTACAAGAGCAATTAGACGTGCTTGCGAGCGAGGGCCCGGATACCCCTGGCTCCCATGACCATCTATCTCCGGTCTTGAGACCTGAGCACTCTAGGAGGATTTATTGTAGGCTCGGACATACACTGATGAGCTACTGGTCTGGGGGAGTGTCTCTTCACATGTTTTCAGGATCGTCAGTCGGAAGTAACTTGACGAGACTTTGGCACAGGCAGCTCAGGTGCAGGAGCGCATATCTCAAACTGAGAATGTGCATCTCAGCTACAGAGCGTCATGTCCGCTATGGTGACACAGTTGTCTACTCATCTTGAAGTTGATTTTTCAAGTATTCAGGACATGTCGACTAGTGTTTCAGCTCCAACCCCTCCAGCACCTGCATAGCCTCTTCCGCTCCTACTACATCCTCTCACACTCCTACTTCAGCCCCTCCCAATGATGACGAGATGCTTGGAGAGGATAATTTTGATTTGCCTAATTTTTGATATATTTTATTTTATTTAAAAAATATTGTAATATAATTTGAGTAATACAATTTGAGTATTTGAGAAATATTGTGCTTGTTATTGAGTTTTATGTAAAATTTTTGATTCTTGCAAGTTTTAGTTTGAGTAATTATATATTGAACTACGTCTATCAGGTAAAAAAAGAGCAAAAAATGATGATTTTAATTTTTGTTTATTAGTCAACAGGCTATGGCAGTGGTTGCACAACTATTGTCATAATCGTACCAACCACTGTCGTAGCTATGTACCAACCACTGTCAAAACCTATGGCAGTGGTTGATAAATCACTATCGAACATTTATAGCAGCAGTTGTAAAATCACTGCCGTAGTTTGAAATATGGCAACAATTTCATAACCACTGCTATAGAAGATATAGCGGCGGTTCTATAGATGACTATAGCAGCGTTTAGATAACCGCTGCTTTAGAGAGCTATAGCAGCGGTTATTCAATCGCTACAATAGCCAATCTATAACAGTAGTCAGAAAATCGCTACTATACATTTGTTATAGCAGTGGTTGAGTAATTATTGCTATATCCTATATATGGCAACAGTTGTAGCAACCACTGCTATAGACCTACGGCGATGGTGACAGTAGTAGCGGTTACAGAACCACTGCCATAGGTTATGACGGCGATTTTTTTGGCTACGACAGTAGTTCGTAACTATTGCTATAGTCCTTTTCTGTAGTAGTGAATCTCTAAGCCATTGAGGATTTATTGTGACAATTCAACTGCTGTGTTCTTGGCTAAGAATAACAAAAGTATAAGCCATAGTAAATATATCGACATTAAGTACTTAGCCATCAAGGAGCGTATCAAATCAAATGAAGTGCTTATTGAACACATTAACACTGGACAAGTGATTGCAGATCTTTTGACTAAAGGCATGCCACCAAAGTTGTTTAAGGATCATGTAGCCGATGCAGGACTTAGTTTAGATTTGTCATTTGCTGTTTGATTTATGATGTTGTATTTATATGGCAAATGTTTATGATAAAATTCTAATTCTTGGTTTGACTTCTCTTTTAGTTGTATACATTTATGTTTGAGAATGATAAATATCATTATATTGATACGGACCCAAACAAGCATTTAAGACTTGTTCATAAAGTTAAAATGCCACATTTGAGTTTTTCAAAGATAAATTGCATTGTAATACATAGAATGTAATACTTGGTTGATCAAAGGACTTACTGCCATGATTCATGTAGTTTAACTTTATTTGAGCCTAGGGTTGCGGATTATGGATATGTGTGCACATAAAGTAAATCATGTTCGGACTAAGTGGGAGAATATTAGATTTTATTTAAATTTTAAATAAAATATTTGGTCTTCACCACTATCTCCTATAATACATATCCATTATCTCATGAGCCTAAAATTGAGAGATTAGGCTTGGTGGATTCAACCGGCTAAATTGTAACTTCCTTCCTTATCCTATGTGCCTAAAATTGAGAGATTAGGCTTGGTGGTGTCTACTGGCTAAGTGGGAGGAAAGTCTATAAAATAGATAAGATAGAGAATCTCTAACTTAGACAATTTGATAATCTCCGTAACCATCACTACAAATTGCACCTAAGTTAGATGGCATTCTGAATTCTCTATTGATTAAAGCATTGGTCTTAGGAGCACGACTCTATGGCTGGAGATTAGTTCTCTCATCTTGCTTTCCTACTATGTATCTTTGTGAATATGTGTTTGGTATGTTTGGTTTATGTTACTGCAAAAATCCGCCGGCGTCGGAGAAGCTGGAGTCGAGGGAGTCGCGATCACCGCCGGGACCTGCAAAGAAAGTCTAAACCGGAGTTGGGGGTGCTCCGACAAGACCCTCTGATATTCAAGTTAGTTCTCTGCCTCAACAAGAATGGAGTGCTCGAACAAAAATTTTAGCAGAGTTTCGAGATAGAAATTAGAGCTTAGAGAATAACGTATCTGAGGTCTCTTTTTTATAGGCAGAGGGTGCAACAGACTGATAGCGACGTTTGTAACTACCTGGTAGTGGGCCGTTCGGGGCCAGGAAGAGTTTGTTACGAAGAGTGATGGAGTGGAGTCGTGGCTATCACCGTGGCCTGCCACGTGTAGCCTGTTGCGGAGAGTGGAGCAGTGTCCGTTGTCGTGACTTGTCAGAGAGTGGTGGAGCCATGCGAAATCTGTTACAGGAAGTGGAGCAGAGTCGTGGCCATTACTATGGCCGGCCAGGGAGCGATGAAGCCGCGCGGAATCCATCACAGGGAGTGGAGCAGAGTTGTGGCCATTACTGTGGCCTGCCAGGGAGTCCAGACCTATCGACCGAAGCTCGGTTGAGGTGTCTGACGGAGAGAGATAGCTATCCATCTGAGAGGAGCTCGGATGTTGCTGGCGAGCCTTCTACCGTTGGGTGCCTTGGGCGTTAATACTGCAGGCGAGGGCCACTTGCTGTAGGAGCTCGGTCAGAGGCTTTCCATAGATGAAGTTCGATTTCACGTAGAATTTGATAGGGGGTCGACCGGCAGTGGATGTCGGATGGCGCTGGAGAGGTTCATCCGTTGGAGGGGTCTGGCTGCTGAATTTCGTGTGTCATAGGAGTTCGCCAGGAATTTGTCCACTACAGAAGTTTGATCGGAGTCCGATCTCCGTAGAAGTCCGGATGGGGATCATTTGTTGAGGAATCTTGACCGAAGCCTGCCTGCAATAGAAATCTGAAAGGAGTTCATCCATAATGGAAGCTCGGGCGAAGGCTTACAGTAGAAATCCTATGCGGACCGCTCGTAGTAGAAATTTGAAGTAAATCGCTTGTAGTAGAAGCTCGAAGTAGATCGCTTGCGGTAGAAGTTCGGAGTCTAGCCTTTGTAGGAGTTCGGATGAGGTCTACCTGCAACAGGAGTTCAGGGTGGAAGTCCGGCTCCCGTAGGAGTCCGGATGAAGACTACCTGTGGTCGGAGTTCGGGGAAGAAGTCTGGCTCCCGTAGGAGTCCAGATGAAGACTACCTACAGCCGGAGTTCGGGAAAGAAGTCTGGCTCCCTTAGGAGTCCGGATGAAGGCTACCTACAGTCGGAGTTTGGGGAAGAAGTCCGGCTCCCGTAGGAGCCCGGACGAAGTCTACCTGCAGCCGGAGTTTGGAGAAGAAGTCCGACTTCCGTAGGAGTCCGGATGAAGGCTACCTGCAGTCGGAGTTTGGGAAAGAAGTCCGGCTCCCGTAGGAGTCCGGATGAAGACTACCTGCAGTCAGAGTTTGGGGAAGAAGTCCGGCTCCCGTAGGAGTTCAGATGAAGACTACCTGCAGCCGGAGTTCGGGGAAGAAGTCCGACTCCCGTACGAGTCCGGATGAAGGCTACCTGCAATCGGAGTTTGGGAAAGAAGTCCGACTCCCGTAGGAGCCCGGACGAAGTCAACCTGCAGCCGGAGTTCGGGGAAGAAGTCCGGCTCCCGTAGGAGTCCGGATGAAGACTACCTGCAGTCGAAGTTTGGGGAAGAAGTCCGGCTCCCGTAGGAGTCCGGATGAAGGCTACCTGCAGCCGGAGTTTGGGAAAGAAGTCCGGCTCCCGTAGGAGCCCGGACGAAGTCTACCAGCAGTCGGAGTTCGGGGAAGAAGTCCGGCTCCCGTAGGAGTCCGGATGAAGTCTACCTACAGCCGGAGTTCGGGGAAGAAGTCCGGCTCCCGTAGGAGTCCGGATGAAGGCTACCTGCAGCCAGAGTTTGGGGAAGAAGTCCGACTCCCGTAGGAGTCCGGATGAAGACTACCTGCAGCCGGAGTTTGGGGACGAAGTCTGGCTCCCGTAGGAGCCCAGACGAAGTCTGGAAGGTGGTCGACCATCGTAGAAACTTGGGTGGAATCCATCCGTCGTGGAGAATCCGATCAACACTGGTGGGAGTTTATTCGTCGGAAGAACTTGGGAATGTTGCGGAGGCTCGGCCACTGGAGAGGTTCGGAAAGATGTCGTCGAAGGTTGGACATCGGTAGAATCCCTGGAGGGTCACTCCTGACACGAACTTCGGTTGGAGGGTATTTTATACCCAACACCAGTCCCCTACTTCTGAGTTCGAGTTTTGAATGAAGGAAGTACAGAGAAATTTTCACAGCCGAAGTTGCCCCCTTGAATCCTGTGCACGACCGTCCTCGAAAATCCTGACATTTAATGCGTGCGTGCTGGAGTCTTTTCAAATCAGAGCAATCCGAAGAGTCCTTTCAGAATTTTCGCTGGAGCATTGTCCCAGGTACGATGCAGTAATGGCTTTGTCAGCTGTCAACCGCTTTTAACTGCCTGCCGTGGTGAGTGGGACACGTGGCGAGCATGGGTCGGCCTGGGGAGATCCGCGATCATTATAGCGTCGGATCCCAGGGTCTATTTAAACCCGCCTTTCCGTCTCCAGGAGTCTCATTCTGCCTGAAAGTTCTGTCGGTGTCTGCCTTCTCTCCGAGAGCTCTGACCTTCCTTGGCATCCACTTTGGCCCTAGACGTTCTTCGAGTCATCCCTGTCCTTGCACCTCTGCATCCTTCGGAGTGACTTAGGTTAGTCCCGAAACTTTCATTTCTTTTCTTGCCATCTAGGTGCCCCTTCTCCTCCATTTTTCTTCTGCCGCATTCCTCTGGTTTGGTCCCCCGCGAACCTTTCATCTCTTATTTCGCTTGATCCCTCTGGGATTTTTAGGGTTCTTGTTTGAAATGTCTTCTGGCACCTCCGTCTCTAGTGGTTCCAGGAGCTCGTCCGCCTCAGTCTCCCAGAACCCTCATACTGTAGACGAACCCACATCTAGGGTTGGGCCTCGCCCGATTTTTGTGCCGGGCGCCATTTCCTGTTCTCTGATTCTGGATAAATTTTTACTGATAAAGGTTCAGTATGGAGTTCCTTCGAAGTACGATCTGGAGCTTCCTGGTCCCGCCAACCGGGGTAGCACCCCCCCACCTGACCGTTTCTGCCTGTACCAGGAGGCCTTCCGTGCTGGGCTCCGACTTTCGCTTCCGCCCTTCGTCGTCGCTCTTTTTCATTTTTTAGACATTTCTTTTGCTTCAGTCGCGCCGAATTTCTTTAAGTTTCTGATATGGTTCCTCTCCCTTTGCCACGTAGTCAAAGTTCAGCCATCTCTTTCTTTGTTTAGGTATTTTTACACCTTCAAGCGCCACCCCTCGGCAAAAGACTGATGGTACTTCTCCCTCCAGTTCAGCAAGAAGGGGTTGCTGAAAGGTGCTCCCTCTTCAATCCATAACTGAAAGAAAAAGTACCTCTACGTCCAATGTCCGACCTTGAAGCTGGGATTGCCCCCTTGGGGCTCCCTGAGAGACTCTGTCCGTCGGGCTCCTAGCCTAGGGGAGGACGACCTTCAGGCCGCCCGAAAGCTTCTTAGTTATCCAACTCCTTCCCTTCCCAATCTTCTGAAGGAGCAGTTTTTGTTCAACATCGGCTTGAGCCCCCTGGATCCTGCGAGTATTCCATCTTTCCTTTCTTCTTCTCCTCTCCCCTTTTCTCTTTTTTCTTTCTCTTTTTTTTTTTAACAGTGCGTTACCTCTTTCTTTTTCACTCCATTACTGATCTCTTTTTTTTTTTATTTTTTTTTTTTTAGAAATGGATGCCGAAGCAGCACGGATGCTTGCCAGGGGCCTCAAGGTTTACAAAAAAAAAGACGTCGCGGCCTCCGGATCAGCAAAGAAGGCCAGAACGGAAGAAACTAGCTTGGCCATGCTTGCCCAGGCGGCGCTTGCGGTCGATGTTCCTTCAGATGCTGAGCTCCCGGCTCCCCGGGCCTCTTCAAGGAGTTCTCCCACTGAGGTTCCCACCTCGGGGGCCTGCTTCGAGGAGGTGCCAGGGGTTGAGAGGAGGAGGAGAAGAAAGATGGTGGCCCGCAGGGTGAGCAGCCATCGAACCGCCATCGAAGAATCCCACGGTTTCAAAGAAGAGCCGGCGGAGAATCTCTTTAATGACAGAGACCTGATAAAGCGACTGGTCGACGGCTGCATCCTGCCTGAAGTCGTCCAGAGGATCGTTCGCGCCGATCCCGAACAGCGGGTTTGGGACTCTCTAGGGTCCTTTCTCGAGGTAAACAGGTTCACTTTCCTCCTTCTCCTCGCTCCTTCATTTAATTAATTCCTCAACTTTCATTCTGACCTCCTGGCCGCCCTTGCAGATCGGGCACCAGCTCCTTGCCAATATCGAGGCGATGAACCGAGCGAGGAGGGACGCTATCCAGGCAGAGGAGGGCCGCCGGGCCGAAGCCGCCCGTCTCAAGGAGAAGGCTGCCGATGTAGCCAACCTCCGAGAGGCCCTTGAGAAAGAAAAGCAGGCTTCAGAGGAGATTGTGAGGAAGGCGGAGGCTAAGGTAGCCAATTTGATGGAGCATATTTCGGTTCTGGTCTCGGAGGCCAGGGTCTAAGCGGTGGAGGAGTTCAAGGCCTCTGCGGAGATGAGGGACCTGAACGTCAAGTTCGGCCAAGATGCATTCATCAAAGGGTTCGAGCTCTGCCAAGAGAAGATGGTCAAGAAATTTCTCGAGCTCGACATCAGTTTCTTGGATGAGACGTCTGAAGACGAAGCCGGGCCCTCTCCTATTGCCGCTGCCACCGCAGCCCCCCTTCCAAGAACATCAAGCTCTCCAACTCTTACTTCAGAGGTCTGAGACCTCTGACTTTGTATTTTTCTTTTACTGTAATTTTTCTTTTCCCTTTTGTCTTTAAGAAACATTCAATCAATAAAATTGGGTTTCTCCTTATGGAGGGCTTCTCCACTCTTTTTTCTTTTCTTTCTGCAATGAGACGTGCCTTGACGCTTTTGTCTCCCGATGGCAGTGTCCTGCCGAAGCGCTTCTCTTGCCACAGGGAATTTCACTGAAGTCCATGATCCAACATCTGAGGAAGAAAGTTCATCATTTAACAAAAAAGTCGAAGGAGATGGAGGGCGAACTTCGCAGGTTGAGGGAGAGCCACTTTGAGGCCATCGTGGAGGCCACCTACTTTTGGAACCTCCACGTGAAGGGGATCATGGAGTACAGCCGGAGGAAAGCGAACTTCGAAAAGGAGCTCGAGGAACATAAGAAGTGCGCCAGTGATCGATCTTGGGCTCAAGCTTCTAAGATCAGCTCTCTCAGAGTGGAGCTGTCAGCTGCACAGGAGAGGATCAGCCAGTTGGAAGGAAGCTCGTCCTGGCTTTCGACTCAGACCGACTGCGACTGAGAATGGTCGAAGAAGTTCTCTGACCTTCAGTAATAGCTCCAGGATGCTGAGGCGAACTATAATGCGTACCGGACCGGCTGGTGCAAGCAGGTGGACGACTGCAGGGGGAAGCTCAGGATGGCGACCGACGAGGTTGCCCGCCTTCAAAGGCAGTTATCTGAAAGAGCTCCGTTTGCTCCTGTTCGGGATCCCGACGAACTCCAATCCCTGAGAAGAACCGTAGAAGAGCTATCTGTCGCCCTTGGGGAGGGGAAGGCCGAGCTGCAGCAATTGAAGATCCAGCTGGTATACGAGCAGCAGGCAGTCAAGGACGCGAAGGTGGAATCCGAGGTCCTGAGAGAGAGGCGCCGAGAAGCGGAGAACGAAAGCCAGCGGCTTCATCGGAGGTATATGGAGATGCTAATGAGGGAGAAAGAATTGGAAGAAGAAGTCGAGAGCTTAAGGCACTCCCTGATGAGGGTCGAAGCCAAAAGTTTGAAGTCGGAGGAAGCTGGGCCCCCTTAAGGCTCTTTTTGCCTTTCGTCCTTCTATGTGTCTTCTTTTGCCGTTTGTTTGTTTGTTGTTGTGTTTTTTTTTTAGCCTTCTGGGCTCTGTAATGCACACTTTGCTGATGAAATGAAAGGAAGATCTTTGTTACCTTGTCTGCACATCATGTTGGATTGTCGTCCGTCGGACTTCTTTCATTTTTTGTCCTGTACGATGTTGATGTTGTCCGAAAGTTTCTTGTTCATCTTTGTATCAGATCGTCATTATCGAATTTCTTGAGTTTTTTTATTTGTTCGACGTCGACCTCATCTGAAGGTTCTTAGGCATTGCCGTGTTGATTCGCCTTTTCATTCGTGACTGTAGATCTCTCTTTCTCTTTCTCCTACTTCACGGAAATGAGGTCCTTTGTGTCTTTGATATAGTTTGGCCTTCATTTTTTCGTTGGTGTAGTCCGCCGCTTTTCCTTCACATCTCCCTCTTCCTTTTAAGCAAGGGTTCCTCCTGGTTTTTTATGGGGTCGCGATAGCATAGAAGGGCCGTTGAGAAGGTTTTCTTCTTTCTTATCAGGTCTCGAATGGCCGAACCTTAGTTGGTGTCAGGATGATGTTCTTTCCCTATTTCTGATGCAGTCGATCTCAGCTCAGATTAGGACGATGTTCTTCCCCTGCTCCTAATAGGACTGTGGGGGCACATATGGGCGTTGCAGGACCTCTCCCCCCATCCGGTCTCAGAGTAACCGGGCCTTCGACTTTGCTCATGTTAGGGCGAGATTCTCCTCCTGTCTCTAACAGGGCTGTGGGGGCGCATATGGGCACTGTAGGGCCTCTCCCCTCATCCGGTCTAAAAATAACCGGGCCTTCGACCTTGCTCATGTTAGGGCGAGGTTCTCCTCCTGTCCCTAATATGGCTGTGGGGGTGCATATGGGCACTGTAGGGCCTCTCCCTCCATCCGATCTAAAAATAATCGGACCTTCGACCTTGCTCATGTTAGGACGAGATTCTCCTCCTGTCCCTAACATGGCTGTGGGGGCGCATATGGACACTGTAGGGCCTCTCCCCCCATCCGGTCTAAAAATAATCAGACCTTCGACCTTGCTCATGTTAGGGCGAGGTTCTCCTCCTGTTCCTAACATGGCTGTGGGGGCGCATATGGGCACTGTAGGGCTTCTCCCTCCATCCGATCTAAAAATAATCGGGCCTTCGACCTTGCTCATGTTAGGGCGAGGTTCTCCTCCTGTCCCTAACATGGCTGTGGGAATGCATATGGGCGCTGTAGGGCCTCTCCCCCCGTCCGATCTTAAAATAATCGGACTTTCAATTTCGCCCATATTAGGTGTTGTTTCTGTTGTCTGAAGGGGTTATCCCCTGTCATTACAAGTCCATGCTAAAAGAGAAAGATGTGCGAATCTGAAAGGAATCTTGATTTAAAGCGAAGTTGTTCGTAATACATTTACAGGTTTTTCAAATCTCAGGGCTGTGGAAGGTCTCCTTTCCATCAAGGTCCTCCAGAGACGGAGTTGATGATCCCAATTGGAGGCCGATCTCCGGGCTGCTCTTCCCTCCTCGGCGGCTCAGGTTGCGGCAGGGCCCTTGGCCGATCTTCTCTACCCTCAGGCCGGTGTCGAATGAACCTGTCGAGCCGACCTCGTCTGATGAGCTCCTCGATCTCGTCTCGGAGTTGAATGCATTCCTCTATGTCGTGGCTGTGGTCACGATGGTAGAGGCAGAACTTGTTAGGATTGCACTTTCCGGGGTGTGTGTGCATCCTTTTCGGCCTTGGGAGCTGCTCTCTGACTTCCATCAGCACTTGGGTTTTCGATGCATTGACAGAGGCATAGCTGCAGAATCTTCCTGGGGGAGAGCCCTGCCGGACCCAGCGCTCCGGGCTTCTCTGTCTGCGTGCTCGGGGAGGAGTCTGGGCGCACTTGTGCCCGAGAGGAGTTCGAGAACGTGGCCGAGCTTCTCTCGACCCTTTTTCGACTGCGGGCTTACTCGAGTCTCCCGCCTGCCGCTCTCTCGCGGTCTCCTCATCCTTCATCTTGAAGGCTTCTTCTGCTCGGGCGTACCCTTCGACCCGAGCCAACAAATCAGCAAAATCCCTGAGGTACTTCTTTTCCAGAGAGAATAGAAGGTCGTTCTTCTGAAGGCCGCCTTTCAGAGTGGCCATCGCGATCGATTGGTCCAAGTTTCGGACCTCCAACGCGGCGACATTGAAATGGTTGACGTAAGCCCGAATGGACTCCCCCTCCCTCCGCTTGATGTTGATGAGGGACTCCGAACCCCTCTGGGGACGCCGGCTGCTAACAAAATGAGTCGCAAACTGGTGGCTCATCTGATCAAAGGAAAAGATGGTACCCGGCTTCAGCGTCGAATACCAATTTCTCGCTGCTCCCTTCAAGGTGGATGGGAAAGTTCGGCACAGGATGGCGTCTGGCGCGCCATGAAGTAGCATCATTGTCCGGAAGGCCTCCAGGTGGTCAACTGGGTCCGAAGTCCCGTCGTAGCTTTCAAATTGAGGGAGCTTAAAGTTTGGCGGGATCGGTTCCTGCATGATCATTTGAGAAAAGGGAGGGTCAATACAAATATCCTCACCTTAAGCGGGGGGAGCGTGACGGAGTTCTTCGATCTGTCGGTTCATCTCCTGGAGCCTCCGGTCCAAAAAATCCTCTTGACTACGGGTCTCGAGGGTCTTCTGGTAGAATGGAGGTAGAGATCTTCCAGGAGTAGAATCGTGATCTGACTGAGGGCTCTCTACCCTCGGATTCGTCTTTCCGAAAAAGACGGGACGACTGGCTCAAGTGGCCCATCCTACTGCCGGATTTTGGAGTTCCGGCGATGTTCTCTCTAGTCGCACTGACGCCTGTGGCTGTTGCTGCTGCTGCATGGCCTGCACCGCTTCAGCGAGGTCTCTGACCTGCTGAACTAGTAGGTCGAATTGCTCCACGCCAACCGCCATTGCCGGGGGAGGAGGAGAAGCCTGAGAAACTGGAGGTGAGGCCGGAGCCTGAGATCTGGCCACGGAGGCCGTGGATCGCCGAGTGGATGCTTTGCGGGGAGGCATCGGACGAAGATCTAGTGAAGGAAGGAGAAGAGGATGTCGGAGAAGATGATCGGAGGCGGTCCCGTTGAGCGCTCCTTTAAGAACAAGGGTACTGCGAAGACACATGCTCCCCTTCCTCTAGCGCTAATCCTGTTGCTGCAAAAATCCGTCGGTGTCGGAGAAGCTGGAGTCGAGGGAGTCGCGGTCGCCGTCGGGACCTGCAAAGGAAGTCTAAATCGGAGTTGGGGGTGCTCCGACAAGACCCTCCGACGCTCAAGTCAGTTCTCTGTCTCAACAAGAATGGAGTGCTCGAACGAAAATTTTAACAGAGTTTCGAGATAGAAATTAGAGCTTAGAGAATAACGTATCTGAAGTCCCCTTTTTATAGGCGGAGGGTACAACAGACTGATAGCGACGTTTGTAACTGCCTGGTAGTGGGCCGTTCGGGGCCAGAAGGAGTTTGTTACGAAGAGTGGTGGAGTGGAGTCGTGGCTATCACCGTGGCCTGCCACGTGGAGCCTGTTGTGGGGAGTGGAGCAGTATCCGTTGTCGTGACTTGCCAGAGAGTGGTGGAGCCGCACGAAATCCATCGCAGGAAGTGGAGCAGAGTCGTGGCCATTACTATGGCCTGTCAGGGAGCGGTGAAGCCGTGCGAAATCCGTCGCAGAGAGTGGATCAGAGTTGTGGCCATTACTGTGGCCTGCGAGGGAGTCCAGACCTATTGGTCGAAGCTCGGTTGAGGTGTCTGACGGAGAGAGGTAGCTATCCATCTGAGAGGAGCTCGGATGTTGCTGGCGAGCCTTCTACCGTTGGGTGCCTTGGGCGTTAATACTGCAGGCGAGGGCCACTTGCTGTAGGAGCTCGGTCAAAGGCTTTCCGTAGACGAAGTTCGGTTTCACGCAAAATTCGGTAGGGGGTCGACCGGCAGTGGATGTCGGATGGTGCTGGAGAGGTTCATCCGCTGGAGGGGTCCGGTTGCTGGATTCCGTGTGTCGTAGGAGTTCGCCCGGAATCTATCCGCTACAGAAGTTCAGTCGGAGTCCGATCTCCGTAGAAGCCCGGATGGGGATCATTTGTTGAGGAATCTCGATCGAAGCCTGCTTGCAATAGAAATCCAGAAGGAGTTCGTCCATAATGGAAGCTTGGGCGAAGGCTTACAGTGAAAATCCGGCGCGGACCGCTTGTAGTAGAAATTTGAAGTAGACCGCTTGTAGTAGAAGCTCTGAGTAGATCGCTTGCGGTAGAAGTTTGGAGTCCGGCCTTTGTAGGAGTTCGAATGAGGTCTACCTGCAACAGGAGTTCAGGACGGAAGTCCGGCTCCCGTAGGAGTCCGGATGAAGACTACCTGCGGCCGGAGTTCGGAGAAGAAGTCCGGCTCCCGTAGGAGTCCGGATGAAGACTACCTGCAGCCGGAGTTCGGGGAAGAAGTCCGGCTCCCGTAGGAGTCCGGATGAAGGCTACCTGCAGCCGGAGTTTGGGGAAGAAGTCCGGCTCCCGTAGGAGCCCGGACGAAGTCTACCTGCAGCCGGAGTTCGGGGAAGAAGTCCGGCTCCCGTAGGAGTCCGGATGAATGCTACCTGCAGCCGGAGTTTGGGAAAGAAGTCCGGCTCCCGTAGGAGTCCGGATGAAGACTACCTGCAACCGGAGTTTGGGGAAGAAGTCCGGCTCCCGTAGGAGTCCGGATGAAGACTACCTGCAGTCGGAGTTCGGGGAAGAAGTCCGGCTCCCGTAGGAGTCCGGATGAAGGCTACCTGTAGTCGGAGTTTGGGGAAGAAGTCCGGCTCCCGTAGGAGCCCGGACGAAGTCTACCTGCAGCCGGAGTTCGGGGAAGAAGTCCGGCTCCCGTAGGAGTCTGGATGAAGACTACCTGCAGTCGGAGTTTGGGGAAGAAGTCCGGCTCCCATAGGAGTCCGGATGAAGGCTACCTGCAGCCGGAGTTTGGGGAAGAAGTCCGGCTCCCGTAGGAGCCCGGACGAAGTCTACCTGCAGCTGGAGTTCGGGGAAGAAGTTCGGCTCCCGTAGGAGTCCGGATGAAGTCTACCTGCAGCCGGAGTTCTGGGAAGAAGTCCGGCTCCCGTAGGAGTCCGGATGAAGGCTACCTGCAGCCGGAGTTTGGGGAAGAAGTCCGGCTCCCGTAGGAGTCCGGATGAAGACTACCTGTAGCCGGAGTTTGGGGATGAAGTCCGGCTCCCGTAGGAGCCCGGACGAAGTCTGGAAGGTGGTCGACCACTGCAGAAACTTGGGTGGAGTCCGTCCATCGTGGAGAATCCGGTCGACACTGGTGGGAGTTTATCCGTCGGAAGAATTTGGGAATGTTGCGGAGGCTCGGCCGTCGGAGAGGTTCAAAAAAATGTCGTCGAAGGTCGAACGTCGGTAGAATCCCTGGAGGGTCACTCTTGATACGAACTTCGGCTGGGGGGTATTTTATACCCAACAGTTTACAAGAGGTCCTCAAGCTGTCTATTATGTAGCCGAAGAGAAAATTCAGCCGGATTTAGATGGGCGTGGGATCAACTTGTGATGGCTAGAGAGGACTGGGAAAATTTTCCTTAAGCAAAAAATATTTTATGTACTCTGTTCTTCTAAATGTCCTCCATTTTTTCCAACTTTGGGAGAATCTCGATTCACAGAAGGTCTAGGAAGGCCACAACAAAACCTAGCAGTGCTTGAAGCCCTTGTTGGCAGCTGGTCACCATTTGATCCAAACACCTTGTCTTCTGAAACTCTTGAGGTCTTCTGCACCTCTGTAACTGACCTCTCGATTTATCTTTCTTCTTTCACTCCCTATACATTATCATCCTGTGCTTGGTAACATATTTTAAATCAATAAATCGGGGGAAGATTCTTCTTCTCCCTGATTCCTGAAAAAAAAGAAAACCTTTAATGTTCTGCCTGGTACCTCTAACGGGAGTATCGCTGTTGCTTGTTTTCATCTTGCCGTTTTCATTTTGAGTCATTGTGTGATTTGGTAGACGTTAAATGTTTCAAATTAAAGTGTTGTTGCATGGTTGAACAGTATGACGCTGTACACTTCAAAACATAACATAAGCTGAAAGATAGAGGAGCTGGAAGATGGATATTTGTTCAAGTCAGTTGAGTTGAATTTGGATAGTGGGTGAGGATGCAAATAAATCAAACTTCTCGCGAGCTATTCGAATTCGAATTGAGTCAAAGCTCGACTCGATTCAGTTATTATTGATTTCGAGTCGAGTTCGACTAGCAAAATACTCGATTTGAAAACTCACAAATCTATTCAAATTTATATATATATTTAATAATATTATTTTTTATTTATAATATATATGTTATTAATAAGTCAAAGTTTGATTGTGAGTTTGAATTTGAGTTTGAATATGATTTAATTGATATTAATTCGAATCAAGTCGAGTTGATCTTAAGTTTTGTCTATATTTTTATCAATAGAACTCGAGCTAGTAATATTGAGGCTCGATAAATCTCGATTCGAATTTTGAATTCTAATATTTTAAATCGAATAGAATTTGAATTTTCAGCTACTCAACAAAAAAAATAACCACATTCCTCTTATAAAAAATATCAAAGTACAGCAAGGGCTGCGCCCCATAAGTTTCCCCTTGAGCACATCGACTCTCTCACCCATTTTAGATATTGCAGCACATCCTGTATCATTTGAATCAAGGGGATCGATAATCTTGAGCTTTTGTTCATCTCATATGCCTCTGATTTTCATGTAAATGATCAATGGGTCGGACAAGTTGGCCCCGCTCGGTCTGGTCTGGTCGAGCATGTGATAGGTTATGACCGGTCACAAGTTTTCATGATCGTAACGGGATTGCCCAGAAGAAATTGGAGGAAAAAAAAATGGTGTGAAAAGGACACTGTAGGTTGCACTTTTAAGGCATCTTTTTCTTTAAAACAAGCACACGCATATGCACACTTGCTGCGCTCAATCAATATTTATTAAATTGATCGATACGGTGCGGGTGGAATTGTAAAATCCATGTGCAAAAATGAATTTATGTCATTACATTTTCTTAGTTTCTCTTGAGGCAACTTGCGCTAGCGATGGATCACGTGAAGAAGAGTTTTGTCGAACGGAGAAATATTTGAATAAGTGTTTTAATAAATTTTGGATATATTTAAATTATATGATAAAAATAAAAAAAATGATTTGATTTATCCAATATTTGGATGGATTGGTCCGTTGATTTAAAATAGGGAGGGAGAAGAAATCTGAAAGCATATTAGATATTGTTTTAAAGTAAATTTTTGATTTTTGTGCCAATGTTATCGTGTTTGAAGATATGACCAAGATGTTTTTTTTTTTTTTTTTTTTGGAGCATGACAGTGGAGATGATTGACAGATTTCTTTCAATACTCAATAAAAATAATAAAAAAGTATAAAAAATAATGAAACGGTAGAGAATGAAGAAAGGAGGAAGCGATGAAACAAAAGACATCGCTCTCTCGAGATATCCATGAACTTGTTATTTTTTTTGTACTCACACGCATGATGTAAACCCCACTTCCATCTATAGTCCAAATAAAGATGGGCAAAAAAAAGATGATTTATAAATATCAAAAGATGATTATTTCTTTCTAATGGGGGAGTAAAAAACCTTACAAAAATTTTAAAAAATTTTGAAGGGAAGAAAAAATTTAAGTTCAGTCTCAAAATTTTAATAAGAATTTGTTATACGTGGGAAGCCACTTTTCTTTTTTTTTTTCTTCCTGCTCTTGTGCTTTGACCACTGGAGCTGGGGCATCAGCTATTGGAGAAACTCAAACACAAGTATTCTGTGCCAAAAAAAAAAAAAAAGCTCTAACGCAAGTATTATGATGTTGAAAACATAGGCTTAGAGATTACATTAGAGATTTTTTTTTTTTGTCATGTCACTGGCATTTCATAGTCCTCCCTAGTGAATACAGTTATTCGCTGTTTAGTTGGAACAAGTGAGGGATGGTAAGAAGTGATGGTATAAAAAAAAAAAAAAAGATGCCAGGGATCAAAATAAAATATAAAATAAAGCAGAGGGGTGGAGGGGCTGATGGTTTGGTTAACTTTCCTTCTCTCCTATTACTGGGGTTTAAATATATTTCTTATCTTTTAACCTTGTTTGCTAATGTTTGGCTGATTAAATCGATAGCTTCTGTTTATCCATCATTTAGCCTGCGATCAAACCCAGCGCATGCGCGTGATGCCCACCCTTAGTCCACTAAAACATTTCAAAGGCCACGCCATTGGGCCAAAAGCCCAAATGGAGGCGGCTAGAGGTTGATGTTGTCGTTTCGGAGAGCGACGGGCAGAGACGCCACCACAAGCTATCCTACCCGAAGTTTGGAATGAATCAACACAAAGGCCTTCCTAATCAGAATCAGAGGTTGATGTAATAATAATTATTTTACTTATTTGAACTTCTATCATGAAACTACAAAAATTATTTGATGTAGATATGATATTTCAATTTTAATAGTCAATTATTTTCATAAAAACAATCATTCTAAAAATTTTATTAATATTTTGATAATCACATATGATTTTTATAAATTATCTTAAAAAATTACTAATTAATGATTATGATTAAGAGAAATGATAATATTTAATATTAAAATATTGATATCTCTATATTACATATTTTATGTTATGAGAATCTATTTAGTTAAAAATAATTTGATATAAAAAAATAAATTTTATATCAGATTTTTATGTTTGGTATGAAAAAAAAAAATGAAAGATGACATAAAAGTTGATAAGTTCTATGCTTATTTTTTAAAAAAAATAAGCTCTATACTTATTTTTTAAAAAAAATAAAATAAATATTATAAAAAATTGATATTTGATAAGTTTTTGAATAATAAAAATTTATGTTTGACACTATATAATTATAATCGTTATATAAAAATTAATCGGAGATAATAATATAATTTTAGTATTAAAAAAATTATATTAAAAAATATATTTATAAATTTAATCATATTTTTATATAAATTTATTTTCAATTAAATATAGTAATTTTTTAATATTATTTTTTAGAATAATTTTTGTATCGATTGAATACAATAAAAAATATTTTTTTATAATTATATTTTAAATAAATAATTATTAAAAATCTTCGGATTATCTCGTAAATTGATATATACCAACCAAAGGGTCCTAAAATTTTTAGGCCACACCCGGAGATTCCAGTAGGCAATGGAAGGTTCTAGATCACCGCAACCAGCATCGGGAACACGAGATGGAGGGCGGCGGCAGCTCGCAGTTGTGGATGATTCGTAAAGCGCAACGGACGGCGGAGATCCTCTAGCCGAGGGTGTAGGGGGGCGCTACAAACCCTAGCTCCTGTTCCAATAAATCATGCGGCTCCTTCCGCCCCGCAGCTCTCTCACTCGCGCTCTCCTCTGCTCTGCTCTCTGCCGCATCTTGCCCCTCCCCTTCGATCGATGGAGTTCTGGGGTAAGCGCTCTCCTCCCTTCCACTCGCGCTCTCCTTTTCACATCGCATGCGTGTCTGCTTGAGCATGGCGGCTTCCCTCTTTTGCTTTATTTTTTTTTTATTTTTTTATTTTTTGCTGTTAATCCCGTTATCTGGTTTCGGCCTATGTTCTTTCTTCTCTATGCTGCTATTATTATTTCCCTTTTTTTATTGGTACATTATTATTATTTCCCTTCAAGTTTTAGGTGTTTGCTCCATTATTCTTCCTGGATTATTTCTGTCTATTGATGATGATCACGTTGCAATGACCTGCATCGTCGTTATTCCATTATATTTTATCTATTTCATGTTCTGATAATTGTGTGAAGTCTTCGTCTCTCTCGTTTCCATTGCTGTTTGACGCTTTGATTTTGGGCGTCGCTGCCTCTCCGTGGTCTGCCCTCGCGGATCTCAGTTTTATTTCTCGAGGACTTTTCGGCTAACGGTACTATTTTGCGATTATGGGTTCGACTCGGTGCCCGGGATTTATTTTGTTTTTCCACTTCAATATATTGACTCCACAATCATTTCAAGAGTTTTGATCGTTTTGCGGAAACCACTTCAATGCAGTTCTTCTTCTTTCCACCTTGATTTTAAGCATCCTGGTTGATCTGAATCTTGTGCTCGTGAACTGGGAACTGTTATTCCTCATTCTTTCTATGCTGTATATTTAATGAGGTTATACCCTCGACCTCCTCTTGAGTTTCCCTGCTATGAGTTTCAGGTGTGGAGGTCAAACCTGGGCAAACTGTTAAGTGCGATCCTGGAGACATCAAATATTTGCATCTGTCACAGGTTGCTGCTGCTGCTTTGCTCTCTCTCTTTGTTATGACCCGACATTCGAGAAACCTCATCCTTTAACTTAAGCTTTTCCTCATTCTGTATAGGCATCACTTGGGGAGACGAAGAAGGACAAAGCAGCCGAAAATGTTCCCCTCTTTGTGAAATTCAATGATCAGAAGCTAGTCCTTGGAACTCTCTCTGCAGAGAAATGTGCCCAGATTTCATTTGACTTGGTATTCGAGAAGGAATTTGAATTGTCTCACAGCTCAAAGAATGCCAGTGTGTATTTCTGTGGATACAAGGCGATCGTGCAAGATGCTTTTGGATATCCTTTTCATTTTCCTGTTTATTTGCAATCCCTTTGGTTTGGAAGTACTATGTCCGATTAATTTAACAGTTAAGGTTATTTTGATGTCCTTGACTGTATCTTCTTGTTCTCTTCGATCACTTCTGATGATGACCTTTCAGGTAATCTTCTTCCCCCCGAACTTTGTGAAAAATGCGATCCCCCTACTTACAGGACCTAATGAATTTCTTTCCCTGTAACATTTGCAGATGATGAATCTGATTCTGAAGATGATCTGCAGATTGGCCAAAAACAAAATGGTATGATCTTTCTGGATGTTAAATGCGATTATGGTTTATATATGCCTTGAAACTGCAGTGGATAAGAAATAATTTTGGTAGGGGCTGTATGAAGCGATATGCTTACCTTTTAAGGTTTTTATGATTATGTGATTCAATAGGGCTTATTGAATTTTTTGGCCTGCAGTCATATAACTGGTTTGTACTTTTAATGTAGTCATGTAATTACTTGATAACATTATCAGTTTGTTAGCATCTGCTGGTGAATTCTTATTTTCTTTGATTATTGATGTTTTTGTAGTTGTCAGAACACTTCTTTTAAGTAAGCATAACTAATCTGATGGGACTAATGTGGAACATCTTGTTGATGATAAATTGAGACCCGTCAGAGGTTCCATCTGAAAAACCATTCTGTCTGGTGCCAAACAACTGCTGAGAGCACAACTTTTTAGGTATATGGATAGGATTAGTGTTTCAGTGATATGCAACACCACTTGTTGTTGATATATATTGGTGAAAGCTCATTCATTCTGTAGTTACTGTTGTTCTGCTTATCAATGAAACTGCCTTCAGCAAACCTAGTTTGATGGGATCAATGTAAAATAATGACTAGTAAGGAGTCAAGACTGCAAATGAGATTAATTTGAAACACAATTTAAGATCTGATATGAATCACTCATCGATGAAATGGCCATCATGGTTTTTTGAATTGTTGCCTAGTAATTTATTGATCTTTATTTTTTGGTTTGCATAGAGTCAAGAGTGGACCACTCAGAGTTTCAGCCCCTTGACTTCACCACATTGCTGATATAAGGTTATTATATGAGATGATACTACATATATGCCCGAAGGTGGTCCACCTAATACTAAATGCATATACAGCACTTTTAACGTTCTGCAGCTCCTTATGCAGCTCTTCTAGCACTATGAGCCACATATGCAGCCTACTCTTCTGTGAGCCATGTAGATGAAACTGGTTCAGTCTGATGGTTTGGGTTTTTTCTTGTTTCGGATTTGGTTTTAGGTGTGCCTGATGCAGGTACTAATAACTTTTAATATGTTAAAATTTATCATAACTATTGCTATTGGACATAACGTGCTAGGTACTAATTATTAGTGGTTACTGATATTGCTATTATTTGTCCAAAAAAACATTGCTAACATAATTTCTGTTTTTTATAGTATTTATTTTACTTTATTATTATTTTTAATAGTTAAGAGTAGTAATTATGTATGTATCCGCATATGTAGCCAACATACTGTATGTACCACCTGCATGCCACAACCATCTTCTAACACACTGTTTATGTCATTTGTTGACATAATTTAGCAACATGCCTTGCCTTTTTGTCTCCTTTTTCCTTTGCTTTAAGGAGAGGTGCATTTTATGACGGAATATGGCCTTAACTTTTTAAACTTTCTTTCTGGGCTTATAGTGTAGTTCTTAAACCAGGTATCATGTCATATCTTGTGTTCCCATTCAATCAACCTACGGTTGCAATACTATTTCTTTAACTTTTATCTTATTGCGAGTTGCCTGTATTTTTTTTTAATTTATCACGTGCCCATGTTCTATAAGCTCTCCTGCTTCAAATGCATCAGATGGTTTTTCACCAATATCTCCTCTTTATGCAATACGTATTAAAAATTTTATCATGTTCTAATGCTGACAACCCAGAGTTAAATTTGACATGCAACTTTAGCGTTCTGTTCAGTTTTCCCACTACTGGTTGCTGGTTATATTGATACCGGACATGTGCTATACATTTGAAAATGACTGACAAACTGGGTAGGACTGTTATTTTTCCTCCCCATAATTTAGCAGTGACTTGCCCTCCTACCGAGTATGAGAGATGTCTAAGTGTTTTGAATGTCTGAGAAATGTTTTTGCAGTTTCTGTGATATACCGGTATAGAAGTATTTGAAACTTTTAAGATTTTTAGATGCCCCTATCCCAATGGAAAGTTTGACATACAATTCAACTATTTCATGTCTGTTGGGTATCTAAAAGCTGTGGTCTGGCTGATCTCCTGCATATGAATTCAGCAACACCTTCATCACTTATTTTTTGAGTATCATTAGCTGGACACCAGTTATTTTAATCTTCTAGCAATGTGATACTTCTTCCAGTATTGCCTGATGGGTACTCGATGGTTATTGGCCATATCTGGTTCTGACTTGAAGTGAAGCACTGAATTAGCAGGAATAATGATGTGCGGTCACATGTCTGGGAGTCCAAGAAGCATTTCCTTTGTTGTTAAGCCATTTGCTCCTTCGATTTACTAATGACCTTGCTGAAGCTGAAATAGACTAACTTAATTATAATCATAAAGAATAAATTTTATATTGGTGTCCATGCCTTACTAGTGATGTTAATTGTTGAAATTATTGCTCTGCCTTCCACTTCATTAACTTTGTTTTATGATTCCCACTTCTGTGCTTTTACCTTCTTGCTTCTTGGTTCTTTCGCTGATAGTTTTTTATATGTATTACAATTGGTACAATCAGGCAAGCTCAATGTCAAGGGTGAGCAGGGCAAATCTGCCACAGGAAAGGTTGGCAATAAGGTGGATGCTCCTCCTGCTAAGCCCAAGGCTAAGGTGGAGGAACCAGTAAAGGCTGATAAGCTGAAGGCAGCCGAGGATGATGAAGATGATGAGGATGAGGAAGATGATGAGGATGAGGAGGAAGATGACTCTGAAGACGTATCTGATGAAGATGAGGTCTGTCTGAATTTTTACATACTCTTTTCTGATCAATCAGCATTAGCCTTTGTGCCATTCACATTCCTGTTACCTTTGTTATGTGCTAAGGAGCACTACCCTGTATGCTCTCTTGGGTCTTTAGATGCATCAAAAAAGAATTGGAACGTAAAGCACTTAGGAATTTTTTTTTTTTTTTTTTAAGTTGATAAAGCCAAAAGTTGAGCATTGATCATTATGTAATTCTTGGATGGGCTTTCTACAACAATAATTTCTTTATTCTGGGAAATCTTACTAATATATATGTTTTTGATTCAGGACATGGCTGAAGCTCTGGGTGACAGTGATGATGAAGATGAGGATGAGGACTCAGAGGAGGAAGATAAAGTTACACCCAAGAAGGTAATCAGTGTGGATCCTCTTTTTAATTGCACTAATTCGGTAATGTTGCTGAGAAGATTGTTCATTCCGCAATTCACTGTGTAGGCTGAAACTGGCAAGAAGAGAGCAGCGGACTCAGCTTCGAAGACACCTGGTTTGGTAAAGAAGGCAAAAATTGAGAAAACAGGTTAGTTTCCGGCTTATTAACCATCAATCTTCATGTCTGTACATGCTCATGTGAAAGCTCCTTATGGTTGCATCCTCATAGTTCGGTACTTGCTATGTACTGTAGACTTTTTTTTGCTGAAATGTTCAAAAGAATTATAATATTTAAAAATCAGAAATAAATTGTCCAAAATAAACATGTTGACCAATAGCAATGATTATAGATGTGGCAGGAATCATGGGGATTGTTGAAACAAGACCACAACCACCAACACATATTACCATGCCTTTTAATCTATGATTTCCAATTTAGTTGAGAATATTTGACGAGCATGTTACAAATTATATTGATAATTTTTATAATCTTTTTGTCGTTGTAACAATTGTAACTATGACTTGGAGAATCATTTTGTGGATCAAAGAGGACATGTATAGTTTGAAATTTTCAATAATTTTGGTAATACTATTGCTGTGTCATTGAAATTTACTCTATACAGGTGCTGCTGATGGGAAGAAAGGTCAAACGGCAACTCCAACCCCTGGTAAAAAGTTTGAGAAAACACCTGCAGAAAGTGACAAATCGAAGCAGCAGACCCCTAAATCCTCTGGATCAGTGAGCTGCAAGTCATGTTCCAAGTACGTCCCATGCCGTTTGTATTTCCTAGATTCTATATTTCTGTTACCTAAATGCAATGGTGCCTAAATTGTTATATTTTTTAATGGTTTCCTTGCTAGAACTTTTGGCTCTGAAAATGCTCTTCAAGCTCATACAAAAGCGAAGCACAGCGGTGGCAAGTAACGGAATTGCGGCACCCCTCAATTTTGTAGTAGTTGACGTAGGGAATGATCGAAGTGGTAGTTGTCGTGGCGTGGAGGATTGGGAACTTGGTTCTGCTTCGAGTTTTGCTGGCTAGTAGTTGAAGGCCTGGGATCAGGAATGCCATTTTTGAGTCTCATTTGATACTGTTCAACTCAGTTTTGTTATGCAACATTTAAAAATACTTTAATGCTTTCTGAAGGATGATGTTTTTTATATGCTGCTCTGTTTGGTTGTATTTTGTCGTGGGCAGATTATTGTCCCCATCTGTATTTGTGCTGGTTTTTCGTTTCGTAGATTTAGGTATTGTTTAGTAGCTGCGCTATTACCGAATATTGGATGTTAAGACATGAGTTCGTTCCTATCCGTGTTTGGCCAACCTGAGTTCGCAGCCCGTGCACGGTCTGCTGTGTGAGCACGGGGCCTAGTCTACGCCCAGGTCGAGAGGGATTATCAAGTAGAGGGAAGGGGAGGTAGAGGAGGGTCTGGGTGCACCAGGATTAGCATGTATATATTTTACTATTATTATTATTCATTGGATGTATTGGAATATTTTAGAGGGAAGGGGAGGTAGAGGAGGGTCTGGATGCACCAGGATTAGCATGTATATGTATTATTATTATTATTATTATTCATTGGATATATTGGAATATTTTATATTTATAAGGCAGGCCTCGGGCCGGGGCGCTCTAAATCTGATTCCAAAGCTCTTGTAGAAGAATGCTGTTGCATGTTTCTTGTGCTAATTGTTACCGTAGATTTCTTTTGTACATAAGAAATGGAAAAAAAAAAAAAGAAAGGATGAACTTAGATTCCGTGTTCCATGGTATTACTAAGACGTCATATTATGCTTTCTATCCCTTCTTTGCGGTAACCTTCAAAGCCATGTTAGAGGCAATCTGTTCCTTGCACGGACCAGTTATTTGCACAACCATAGCTGTTCGTGCTGTAACGTGTCTGGTGTGTGGACGCATGTGGAACCCATTTTCGGAGCAAGAGCACCGACGACGATCGATCAATACATCGTAGGTTTTTTGACAAGGTTTTATAAACCATCCTAATTTTCTTTCATTAGAGTTAGATCGATCGATTTAGCCAAATTTGCCAGTGCAAGTGCCTGTTAAGCGAGATTAAATGAGGCTGTACCCCAAGGCTCCTATGTGCGCTTGTATCTGAATACTGCTGGTTGCGATCTTGAAGAACAACAACGTGCTGGAGCACAGGTAAGCATCAAAGGTTGATCACGTTCGTGTGCACTCAAAAGTCAGGCGGTGCATACCAAACTCAGAAGACAGACCACCGTTCTGGGCTAAACTATTACCATCATTACTATTTCGTTGTTCTTGTTGGCAGATTCTGCCTGCTCTCTTCCCTGTTCTATTGCTCTATTTTGGCTCTCCTTGCAGCGCTACCTCAGCTGGGCTTCTGTTTCTTCTCCCAATGTTGCAGCAGTTCGGAAGAACGACGAAACAAGAAAAAAAATAATTAGAGCATACAATATTGATATTGTTGGGATATACCGATCGATCCTGATGCCGACTCACGACGGATTACGATGCCGACCCATTCTCGACGCCGACTCACCGATGGGTCCCGATGCCGACCCATCCTCGAGGATGGACCAACCGACTTTACCCGTCTGACGACGGACAACACTAACGATAACTACCGATCATGCCCGGCCGGAACGTGTCGGCCTAACAGGCCAACACTGTCTCCGATCGTCTGAAAGCCGATCTCACATCACCGACTCCCTGTCAGCTTGGACAACCGGCCCCCGACCTCTACAGGCCTTTCTGGATGCCGAACGAGCGGCGTGGGCTGCAGTCCTATCAAGGACATGCCGTGCCACCGCCGTGGGGCGCTGTCCTGCCAAGGACGCGAATTAATTTTTAAGACCTGTCAGCTCGTCAACGACGTGACAACCCCCGACGATTTGACAACTCTTTAGTTGTCTACATCACCGACGGCGGGACCATACCACCTCCTACTATAAAACGAGGTAAGGCAGCAGCTTGAGGGGGGCTTTTCTCTCTCTCTCGCTCTCTCCACCGCTGAGTCCCCTGATTCCTCTCTACTGTTGTCTAGTCTCCTCTCTGACTTGATCGTCGGAGGGTCCCCGCCGGAGGTATCTCCGGTCAGTGTGAACTTTCCTTTGCAGGTGCTCGTTCTCGGTGATCAGGAGACGAGGGGATTGGCCGCAACAGGTTTGGTGCGCCAGGAAGGGGCGGTACGACCGGCATACGACCTCCACGGAGTTCGAAGAACCTTTTCGAGATGACGAGGACAAGGGCTCAGCGATCGAGAGCCACCGGATCGGCGAGACGCTCTTCCCATCGGGGAGAGGCTTCTCCACCATTCCCCACCGCAAAGCCTAGCTCTTCCCATCCTACGGTGATCCCGGAGGCGCAGATCGCAGCGATCGTGCGGCAGATGACCGTGCTGACGGACGCGGTCAAAAGCCTGCAACCCATCCGGTTGCTGCGCTCGCCAGCGGAGCAATCGGCGGCGCGTCCGATGCCCTCCAGGAGCAGCCGCCGACGCCCGCGTCGGTCTTCGTCTCCTCGGGAGCGGCGGTCGCAGCGCTCCCACCGAGAGGAAGAGAGGCGGCCATGGCATGATGCCCGTCGATCTCGACGACTGACCCCTTCTCAGCTGGAACGAGCAAGGAAGGAGAAGCGGCCGCGAACACCGTCCGCCTCCCTCTCGGATTCATCAGGAGACTCCACCCCTGGGGTCTCTCAGCACCGACGGGCCGACGACTACGAACGTAGGTTTGAAGAAATCGACTGTCGGCTTGCCCAGTTGCAGGTGGACGGACAGAAGTCCTCGAACGACATCGACTTCCAGACCGCCCAACCTCTCTCTCGACTCATCCTCGACGAACCGATCTCCGGTCGGTTCAAGATGTCACACGTGAAGCCTTACGACGGCTCCACCGACCCAGTTGACCACCTGGAGAGCTACAAGGCTCTTATGACGATCCAGGGGGCAACCGATGCTCTTCTTTGCGTCGGCTTTCCTGCCACACTTCGCAAAGCAGCCAGGGCCTGGTACTCCGGTCTTCGCCTGAGAAGTATCCACTCCTTTGGACAGCTCGAGCACTCCTTCGTGGCCCACTTCAACACCAGTCGGAAGCCACCACGAACTTCAGACAGCCTTTTCTCCCTCAAACAGGGAGAAAACGAGATGCTCCGACACTTCGTGGCACGATTTAACACGGCCACGCTTGAGGTCCGAGACCTCAATGAAGACATGGCCATCTCGGCCATGAAGCAGGGGCTGAGGACATCCCGATTCACATACTCCTTGGACAAGACCCTCCCCCGGACGTACGCCGAACTGCTGGAGCGCACGTACAAGTACATGCGCACAGATGAAGGAGCTTCCGACCGGCGCCTGACCGAGTCCAAGGGCCTGAAGGAGAAGCGAAGGAAGGGTCGGGCCCCTGTCGAGCCTATCAGGCCCCCGACCGACAGTCGGGTCTCACCCCCGCAACGGAACCAGAGGTCGCCTCGACGGCGGAGTCCAAGGCCGACGCGTCCCAGGTATGACTCCTATACTCCTCTCTCTGCTCCTCGTGCACAGATTTTGATGAAGATCGAAGGGAAGGAATATCTGTGATGGCCTCCGCCTCTGAAGGCAAAAGGCCTCGACCGACGAAAGTACTGTCGATTCCATCGGGGCCATGGCCACACCACCGAGCAGTGCGTCCAACTCAAGGATGAGATCGAGGCCCTCATACGTTGGGGATATCTCGACAAATTCTGGAGGAACCCGCCGACTTGGCCCGTCACCGACCGATGACCCCAGCCGACTGAAGAAGCAACGACTAACCAGCCTACGGTCGGGGTCATCAATATGATCTCCAAACGACTGGGCCTAGGGACGACTGCTGGAGGGGAGCCGACGAAGAAGCTGCGCCCGGATGATGTAATTACTTTTACAGATGAAGATGTTCGGGGTATCCAAACCCCCCATGACGATGCTGTTGTTGTCTCGACAACAATAGCAAATTATGATGTAAAAAGAATCTTTGTAGATAATGGAAGTTCAACGAACGTTTTGTTTTACTCGACTTTCTCTCGGATGCGACTGTCGGCCGATCGGCTCAAGAGAGTCTCTACGCCCCTGATAGGCTTCGCTGGAGATGCTGTCACGGTGCAAGGGGAAGTTACTTTGCCCGTGACGGCTGGAACCGAACCACGACAAAGCACAGTCCACTTGACCTTTGCGGTCGTCCAAGTGCTCTCGGCCTACAATGCCATACTTGGAAGGCCCGGACTAAACACCCTCAAGGCGATAGTTTCGACGTATCATCTCCTGATTCGGTTTTCGACCAAAAACGGAGTCGGAGAGATGCGCGGGGATCAGCAGCTCGCCCGACGATGCTTTCAGATCTCTGCTCAAAGCGACGAATCAAAGAGCTCCCTGACGGTTGACAAGTTGGACCAACGGGAAGAAGAAGAACGGGGTGAACCGGCCGAACAGCTCGTTCCCATCTCGATAATGGAGAATCCCGAACGAAAGGTATGGGTCGGATCTCAATTATCCGACCCCGAGCGACGATAGTTGGTAGAGCTACTGAAGACCAATGCCGACGTATTCGCTTGGTCGGCAGCGGATATGTCGGGCATCCCCCTGGAGATAATGACACACCGACTCAACATCGACCCAGCAATGAGGCCGGTGAGGTAGAAGAAACGGTCTTTTGCTCCTGAGAGATAGAAGGCCATTGACGAGGAAGTGGATAAGCTACTCGAGGCGGGCTTCATTAGAGAAACTACCTATCCTGACTGGCTCGCCAATGTCGTTATGGTGAAGAAAGCCAACGGGAAGTGGAGGATCTGCATCGACTACACCGATTTGAATCGGGCTTATCCGAAAGATAGCTTCCCACTTCCGAAGATCGACCAGCTGGTGGATGCGACATCCGGTTATCGACTGTTCAGCTTCATGGACGCTTTCGTTGGGTACAACCAGATTCGAATGACGTCTGAGGATGAGGAGCAAACGGCTTTCGTGACCGCCAAGGGCCTTTACTGTTACAGGATAATGCCCTTCGGTCTGAAGAACGCCGGGGCTACTTACCAGCAACTTGTCAACAAGATCTTCAAAGACCAAATCGGGTGCAACATGGAGGTGTACATGGACGACATGCTAGTGAAGAGTGCGCAAACTTCAGATCACGTGCAAGATCTTGAAGAAACCTTCCGCACTCTACGACGACATCGGATGAAGCTGAACCCGACTAAGTGTGCCTTCGGAGTGACCTCGGAGAAGTTCCTCGGATTCCTCATTTCGCAATGAGGAATCGAGGCCAACCCCGAGAAGATCAAAGCAATCGTCGACATGCGACATCTGGACACCAAAAAGGAGGTGCAGCAACTTAACGGAAGGATTATCGCGCTTAGCCGATTTATTTCTCGATCGGCCGAGAGATGCCTCCCGTTCTTCAAAACCCTGAGACAGGCAAAGCACTTCTCTTGGCCGGACGAGTACCGACGAGCCTTCGAAGAACTGAAAAAATATCTGGCTTCTCCGGCCCTACTTGTGAGGCCGAAGGTCGAGGAGGTATTGTATCTTTACTTGGCCACCTCCCCAGAGGCAGTTAGCTCGGTGCTCGTCCGAGAGAACAAGAACCGAGTTCACCAACCGATATATTACGTCAGCAAAGTATTTTACGAAGCCGAGACTCGGTACTCGAAGGCAGAGAAAATGATATTTGCTCTAGTCATTTCGGCACAGTGGTTCCGTCTATACTTCCAGGCGCACACTATCGTGGTCCTCACCAACCAACCCCTAAGAGCAATCCTGCACCGCCCTGACACATCAAGATGGCTGGCAAAGTCGGCTGTGAGACTGAGTGAGTTCGACATTCAATACCGACCGCGATCTGCTCTGAAAGCCCAGGTCCTGGCCGACTTTGTCGCGGAATGCCCGATGACCGATCGAGCATTGGGAGAGGGGAGCCCCGAAGAGGTTGGGACCTCTGAATGTGACCCCGATTCAACCTGGGTGTTGCACATCGACGGAGCCTCCAACGCTCGAGGGAGCGGGGCTGGGTTCCTGCTCACCAACTCGGAGGGAGTGGTTACCGAGCACGCCCTCCGGTTCGACTTCAAGGCCTCCAACAACTAAGCCGAATATGAGGCACTCATCGCGGGCTTGAGGTTGGCACTGGAGCTCGGGGTTGACCGCCTCAAAGTCTTCTCCGACTCTCAACTGATCATCGGACAGGTCAAAGGCGAGTTCGAAGTGCGGGATCCGACCATGGCCAAATATCACCAAAAAGTAAAAGATCTCGTAGCACCCTTCGAGTACTTCGAGATCTTCCACATCCCCAGGGCGGAAAATGCTCGGGCAGACGCACTCTCTAGGCTCGCGACATCCGACTACGGCACCTTGGGCCGGACATTCATAGAAAGTCTTGAACAACCGAGCGTCGATAAGATTGAAGAGGTGCTGCAATTGGTGACAGAGCCAAATTGGATGGATCTGATCACCCAGTATCTGACCGACGGAACTAGCCCTGAAGACCCTGCGGAAGCCAAACGACTCCGGTGGGCGGCTTCCCAGTATGTGGTGGTGGACGGCCGACTATACAAAAGATCGTTCTCTCTTCCCTTGCTGAAGTGCCTGGGGCCGACCGACGCGGACTATGCCCTCAGAGAAGTACATGAAGGGATCTGCGGTAATCACTTGGGGGGCAAATCCTTGGCTTACAAAGTCCTGCGATAGGGTTACTATTGGCCCACTATGAAGAAGGACACGGCTGAATTGGTTCGGAGGTGCGAACCGTGCCAAAGGTATGCCAACATACAACACCGATCCGCCAGCCAGCTTACTCCAGTCGTCGCCCCGTGGCCCTTCGCCCAGTAGGGAATCGACATACTCGGACCTTTTTCTCTGGCATCCGGTCAACGGAAGTTCATAGTCGTCGCAATCGACTACTTCACCAAGTGGGTGGAAGCCGAACCTCTGGTGCAAATTACTGAGCGAAAGATGGAGGACTTCGTCCAGAAGTCTGTCATCTTCAGGTTCGGATTGCCGCACACTATTATCACCGATAATGGACGGCAATTCAACAACCAAGACTTCAGAGACTTCTGTGCAAGATTTTGAATCACGCACCGACTGACCTCGGTCAGGCATCCACAGTCCAACGGTGAGGTCGAGGTGACCAATCGGACCATTCTGCATAAACTAAAGATCCGACTAAATGAAGCCAAAGGCCTATGGGTCGAAGAATTGAACTCTGTCTTGTGGGCGTACCGGACGACGCCCCGTGTCCCAACTAGAGAATCTCCCTTCAACTTAGCCTACGGAACGGAAGCCATGATCCCGCTAGAGATCGGGTTACCATCATCCAGAGTCGAGCAGTATCGCGAGCCGGACAACTCCGAGTGTCGGAGAGCCGACTTAGACCTCTTGCCCGAACTCCGACGCGAGGTGCAACTCCGTATGGCTTCCTATCGACAAAAGGTGGTCCGATATTATAACGCCAAGGTCAAACCAAAGCTTTTCAGGCCTGGGGATCTAGTCCTAAGAAAGGCAGAAGTCTCGAAGCCTCTAGACCGAGGGAAGCTAGCTCCGAATTGGGAAGGACCCTACAAGGTGGCGGATGCCTACGGGCCGAAAGCTTACCGACTAGAGACTCTAGAAGGGAACGCCCTTCCCCGGACCTGGAATGCCGACAACCTAAAGTTGTACTACCAATGAACTTCGTATCCCCTCACTTGGAATACAAATTCAATTTCAAAACCTCAGAGTCTGGAATCTGGACTCTTCGACTGTGGGTCGGCGCTCGCCAAGAAGTACGAGCCCCGACGTTCCGACTTGAGCCTAACGTTCCACTGGGGACCAACGGCCCGATCGCCGACGATGCATCGAATGCTTAAAAGGATCGATATATCCACGACGACGGGAGTTACACTCCTTCTACAATTAAAACGATCGGCTGACTTGCCGACTTGGCCCCGGCCGAGAAAGGCAAAGCGCCAACGCGACCAACGTCGCGTTCGCAACTTACCGACCAGGTCACGGTCGGTCGAAGGATATTCGGCTTACCGCCGTTTATCACACGGTGCGACGTAAGTACCCGACCTAGGTCTGGATAATGAAAACTCGACTTGTCATCATTTCTCTGACTAAATGCGTCGGATGCCATCCGACTGATCACATCAGACGACATTCGACCCTACGCAATGATCGGGTCATCGGGGTGTGCCCGAAGGTCGGTCGGCCTTCGACTCAACCAACGTGCCCGACTCATGTTGGGACGACGCACATTCGACTTTAACCTTCGACTCATGATCGGGCGACGGATGTTCGGCTCAGGCCCTCGACGGGCGCACACCACGACCGTCGGACGGACGGTCTGTAATCGAAATTTACTTTGCCTTTTCCATGGCGTGCGTTACCGACTATCACGACTAACGACTTAGGGTTTATCGAGTGACCTAACATGGCATGTCGGGTCTACGACTCTGTGACTCTAAGTCAGAGCACATCTAAACATACGAAGGGAAGAAGTTGAAAATACTTAATTTCATCAAGTCTACAAAATTGGGCCGAAGCCCGATTACAAGTATGTAAAGCGAAGCAAAAAGTGACAAGACTCCGATCATTCTTCGGAGTCGACCTCTTCGATCGAGAGGAGCTCGGGGACGGCCGGTGTATCCACTCTGATCGGCACTGGGTCGGAGGTCGGAGTCGGGTCGGAGGTCGGAGCTAGGTCGGAGGTCGGAGCTAGGTCGGAGGTCGGAGCCGTCTCCTCTTTGGCGATTTGCTCTGAGATGGTTTCCTCCACCGCAGTAGCGTCTCCCGATGATGGGTCGGCCACCTCTTCTGTGGCTTGGTCCTCGGGTCCCGGGGGGACAATGCCGCTGAGGTCGAGCTCCGGGTACAAGGCTTGGACTGCATCCCGAGCGTCTTCGTACCCAACCCGGTACGACGCGAAGCCGCTTTCTAGGAGTTCCTCTCGATATGTGTCGGAGCCGCGAAAGTCTTCCACCACCCGATCCAATGACTCCTTCGCCGACCTCGCCTCTACCTCTGCCCGATCGAACGACTCCTTCGTCGACTCCGCCTCCACTTTCGCTATGTCGGCGTCGGCTTAGGCAATTGACAAGTCCTCCTCTACCTTGGCAAGATTCTCCAGGCTGACCCGGAGCTGCTCGCGTTCGGCCTCGAGTTCGACGACGGTGCCGTCCCGCTCGTGCCGCAGTCGGTGAGCGGTCCGACCCTTGCACTTGGCTTCCCCGCGGGCCGACTTAAGTTCGGCCCCGAGATGAGAGATCTCGTCTTCAAGCCTCGCCTCTCGGTCGGTCGACAGCTTCAACTGCTCGACCAGTACCGCCTTTTCGATTTCAACGATCGTCGCCCTGTCCTTCCAAACCGTCCGAATATCCTCGAACCTTCGATATTTGGCCTCTAGTTCAGACATAGTGTAAATCAACTGCAAACGAAAACTGACCGTCAGAAAGATGAAATAATAAAGACAGTAATGGAGGAAGGAGGCGAGGCAGAACTTACCCCGATCATGGTCGGATAAAAAGAAGACAACATCTCGGTCACCTGCCGAGCCTTTAGAACCTCCACGTCAGCTGAGAGGAGGGTCCCCTGACATAGTCTCCTGGCCAAATTATGGTAGGTTAGGGCTGACGCTCCTTCGGAGACCCGGGTGCCAGACGACGTGGCGTGACCCCCCGACCTTGGGTCATCAGCGGGGGCCATCGGGGCCTTCCCTCGATCGGCCGCCCAGGCCCGCAGATCGGGGAAGGAAGGGATGCTCGAGCTTGATTGGGCACCCCCCGAGGCAGCAGTGGGCGCCGACGGAGGACGTTCGGGTTCCCGAACAATATCCTGCACCTCCTCCATCGGTGAAACCGTCGATGCTCCATCGGTCATTCCCTCCACTGGCTGCTCCTCCGGTGGCACTGTCGGGGCAGAAAGTGCGATGACCGGCTCCGACTGATCGGCCGCCGACGTGGTGGCGGTCGGCGCTGCTGTCGAGGGTTTATTCGACGGTCGTGAGGGCCCGACCCCGGACGCCGACCTCTTCCTAGCCACATATTGTCGAATTTCGACGTCGGTCGGCCTCATCCTCGGCGGCATACCTGCAATTTCAATAAGAGAATCAGTACATGTTCGGAGATAAACACGAAGCGAAAAGACAACCGATGGATCGGACAGTACCTAGACGGGGGACCAGGCTCAGGCCAGCGTCATAGAGGGCTTGTTCGGTAACAAGCTCCCTCTGCTTCGGTACCGACATGTCTTTGAGTCGGTAGAAATCCTCCCGGTCGTTCGCCTCCACTCGGCTGTTCTCGTTCGTCTCGGTCCGAGGCTCGCCCCAGCGAAAAGAAAAACCCCGAGGAGAAGAAGAGGAAACGAAGAAGAACTGATTCTTCCACCCATGAATGAACGATGGAAGGCCAGTGATGAAAGAAAGACCCTTCTGGAGATTGAAGAGCCACCACCCTCGAGCCTTAGGATGGGGTCGGAGGACAAAGAATGCCCGAAAGAGAGAGATTCGAGGGTTGGTCGGCAAGAGCTGACACAACAGGGCGAAGCTGATTATTAACCAAACTGAGTTCGACGTCAGTTGCGTCGGACAAAGTCCATAATAATCTAGAAGATTCCGAACAAACTCCGAAATCGAAAGCCGAAGACCAGTCTGGAGGTCCTCGATATACAGAGCCACCTGGCCCGCGGGCGGGTTGTTGACCCGTCCTCTGGCCCTAGGGGCGAAGAGTTGGAACTGCTCTGAGATACAATATTGATCCCGAAGTCGATCGACATTCGGCTCCGAAAGTGAGGAGACCTCCACTTCCGGGGTCGACCGAAGATCATCGGTCGGATTCCCCGACCGAGCTTCCCGAGGAGAAGTCCTGGCCATGATGCCAGAACCAAGAAGAAGGAAAAGACAAAGATGAAGAAGGAGAAAGGATTTCAAAAGAAGCAAGAACAAGGCGAATGGAAACACAAGTCTCGGATGGACCTTTCGAAGAATGAAGGTGGAAGCAGCTACCTGGGATGGAGGGAGGACCGCTCGGGCAGAGTCTCCACAGCAAAATCGTGAGAAGTGAGATTTTGGAAACAAGTGACCTCATATATATAGGGCCCCTCGACGGTCGGGATGAGGGCGTGCCGACGAGAACCTCTCGAATGATCGACACGTGGCGGCCCCCAGGCCCTCCTCTAGCCCGACGGTTCGACGCACCCATCCCAGATCGGGCCACGTTGCCTTCATTTGCACGAATGACTCCGGCCCAACGACCTCCCGACATGTGGCAGAAAAACCGCACCTCAGAATTAATTCGCTGACCGCAATCCACGTTCCCGATGGGATGCCTGACGGCGGCCCGCGCTCCCAAGGGAGTGCCAGGCGGTGGTTTGCGTTCCCCAAAAGCTGCCTGACACCAGATCGTCCGACACTGGATCGTCTGACACCAGATCGTCCGACACTGGATCGTCTGACACCAGATCGTCCGACACTAGATCGTTTGACACCGGATCGTCTGACATCGAATCATCGAACATCAGGTCGTCAGGCACCGATTTGTCCAGATTGTCCGCTGGTGAGATCAGCAGAATCAAGGCATGACACAGTGAAGAATCCACTCCTTTCGTCCGACGCCCCTCCTGCGTGGAAACGCGGGCCAACGTGACATCAAGCTCAAGAGTATGGGGGGCAACTGTTGGGATATACCGACCGACCCTGATGCCGACTCACCGATGCCGACTCACCGACGGGTTACGACGCCAACCCATCCTCGACGCCGACTCACCGATGGGTCCCGATGCCGACCCATCCTCGAGGATGGACCGACCGACTTTGCCCGTCTGACGATGGGCAACACTAACGGTAACTACCGATCACGCCCGGTCGGAACGTGTCGGCCTAACAGGCCAACACTGCCTCCGATCGCCTGAAAGCCGATCTCACATCACCGACTCCCTGTCAGCTTGGACAACCGACCCCCGACCTCTACAGGCCTTTCTGGATACCGAACGAGTGGCGTGGGCTGCAGTCCTATTAAGGACATGCCGTGCAACCGCCGAGGGGCGTTGTCCTGCCAGGAAACCTGGGGCGCTGTCCTGCCAAGGACGCGAATTAATTCTTAGGATCTGTCAGCTCATCAACGACGTGACAACTCCCGACGATTTGACAACTCTTTAGTTGTCTACATTATCGATGGCGGGACCATACCACCTCCTACTATAAAACGAGGTAAGGCAGCAGCTTGAGGGGGGCTTTTCTCTCTCTCTCGCTCTCTCCATCGCTGAGTCCCCTGATTCCTCTCTACTGTTGCCTAGTCTCCTCTCTGACTTAACCGTCGGAGGGTCTCCGCCGGAGGCATCTCCGGTCAGTGTGGACTTTCCTTTGCAGGTGCTCGTTCCCGGCGATCAGGCGACGAGGGGATTGGCCACAACAGATATGATTCAATTTATTGATCTAAGTTTTATTATAGAAAATTGGAGATTTAGTGTATGAGATTTTCACATATAACCTTGGTCCTAATTCATCCAATCTCTAGAACACTCAATTATTTTTTTTTTTTTTTTAAAAGATTACAAGATTGTGTGTGTATGTGTGTGTGTGTCTGTATAGTATATGAAGTTGGTTTGAATTCAAATTGGTATTCTACGATGATCAAATTAGTTCGACCCATAGGAACTCCACCTCCACACCCCTAGCTAACTATTCATGAGGCCAAAGTAAGATATAAATGCTGGCCAGAGGATCTTTTCCCTTGGCTTTATATGCTTTACTTGTTGCTCCTCATTCCAAAATATGATCTTTTTTGCCTTTCTATGGTTTACAAATTTGGGACATGCCAGGGTTCCTATTAAAACCCTTCCTAAGCCCCAAGCTTCAACTCTTGGGATAATTGCCTCCTCAACTCTCTAGTAACGGGCCAAAAAAAAGAGAGAAATAACCAACTCTATTTGGAAAGATATAAGTCTTTTTTTTTTTTCATTTATTATGAAATTTACAATCTGATGTTGTTCTTTCAATTGATTTTTCTATTTTTTTTATGAAAGAATAGTGGTGTATAGTAAAATCAATTAATAATGATTCACCAAAATGATCTGTAATATAGAATGTCATCTGGTCCATTGCTCTATTTGCCTTCTGAGACACATGAGAAGCATAAGGAGATACATTAGCTAGCTAACTCCCAAAAATTTGTCAAGTAGTGGATGAAAATCTAATGACTTATTCTATCCAGATATCCACCCAATAACTATTGTAGAGTCTCTTGCTATGAAAATATGGTTGCATGCAGAAAATACAATGCATACCTAAATCTTTCTCATTCTCCCGGACCACCAGCTGATCTTCTTTCTGGGGTAGCGTGTTCGGGCTTTTATCAACGAACAAATTATTAGCAGTCGAACACCCGATACACAACGCTGGTTTGCCCGAGTGGTTAAGGGGAAGACTTAAGATCTTCTGCACATAAGTGCGCATGGGTTCGAACCCCATAGCCAGCATCTATTTTGCGAAAAATTGTCATTTTCTGAAAAATAAGCACCAATCACTTTATAATATATTGATTATCAATTTTCCCAAAAAGTAATTATCAATCTCTGCTTTTCTGGTCTATCCTGCTTTAATAACAACAAAACAATCCAATATTTTTTTCAAAGAAGGAAGCTTACTGACTCATTAGAACAAAATAGTGATTTTGAATAAGCATATAATAATTAGGTGAAATCATCATTTTCTTTCATTTATATCGGAATCATATTCTAACATGGATGTACCATGTTTGCCATTCACATACAATTTTTTTAAGTATTATTTTTATTTTTAAGAATCGTGAACATGTTCCATCCAAATATTCCAACACGAGATGTAATGCATTCTCCTCATATTTGTTCTTATAGCCTCTTTTGGTAACGAGCACACTTGTCAAATATTTTCCTCCAAAGCACCACGACATTCAATGTATGACAATCATTGTGGAAGCATTTGTGGAATTTATTTTGTTGGCATGTTGCCCCTACCCTGATTTCATGTGGTAATGAAATTAGATGCGGCTCTTTGCATATCCTCTTCTTTTAATACAAAATTTTATTTGCTTGTTGAATCTCTTCCAAGCATCTAATGATGATAATTAACAAATTGGTTTGACGTTGCATGAACCAAAGTTGGTTCAAAATATTGTTTGGCTTGATTCTACAATTTCATTGAAAATAATATTTATAAATTTAGTCAATGATCGGATGACAAATGCATGGTTTCGTCCCTTTGTTAACCCTTTGTTAACTTTCTCAACAAAATACCGTGAGATCTTAGAAAAGGGACTTTGTTTTCCCCCAACGAAATATTAAAGGCGAAACACCTTCGGTTAGTTTAACAAAATATAAACAAATATTCTACAGTTGACGAGGCCGTCGGTTTGATGCAAATAGGACGTGATCATGTATGGATTTCTGCCTGCGCGGTCGGTGACCCTGCTTGTCCGTCCAATATTCATACGGTCCCAGACCGGCCTCGTCGGTTTGATGCAAATAGGACGTGATCATGTATGGATTTCTGCCTGCGCGGTCGGTGACCCTGCTTGTCCGTCCAATATTCATACGGTCCCAGACCGCATCCACCGCCCAATAGGCAGGGCCTCTTGCCCGGCTTACGCCCGCGGCTCCGCGCAGAGGGGCGCATCGAGGGCACACGGCGACAAAACCTGGACGTGCCTCCGCCTGCCACCCGTCCCTCGTCAACCATATCTCATATCTCTCCCTCGTTTGCTCCGCTTCCCTAAGAATTCTTATCTCGTATAATCCCCTCACACAGATACTCTCTCCTTCCACCCTCACCCAACTCAAACCCAAACCCTAACCGGAAAGCAGAGAAAGATGGCAGCAGCAGCAGCCTCCCTGACCTGCGCCGGCGCCGCCTTCGCCGCGAAGCTCCTTGCCCCGGTTTCCACCGCTCGCCTCCGCCCCATCTCCAACGCCCGCATCCCTCGCCTCATCTCCTTCCCTCCGCCCCTCCGCTTCCGTCACCACCCGATCAGGCGGATCTCCGCCTCCACCGCCGCCCCTGCCGCGACGACCACCATCGCCGTCGGGGACAAGCTCCCGGACGCCACCCTCGCCTACTTCGACCCCGCCGGGGAGCTCCAGACTGTGACCGTCTCGGAGCTTACCAAGGGCAAGAAGACCATCCTCTTCGGTGTGCCAGGGGCCTTCACCCCGACCTGCTCACAGAAGCACCTTCCCGGATTCGTGGAGAAGGCTGGCGAGCTCAAGGCGAAGGGCGTTGACACCATCGCCTGCGTCTCCGTCAACGATGCCTTCGTGATGCGGGCCTGGAAGGAGAACCTCTCGGTCGGGGACGAGGTTCTGCTGCTCGCCGACGGCAACGGGGAGTTTACGCGCGCCCTCGGCGTGGAGCTGGACCTCCGGGACAAGCCCGTCGGCCTGGGCGTCCGCTCCCGGCGGTACGCGATGCTGGCCGAGGACGGGGTCGTCAAGGTCCTCAACTTGGAGGAGGGCGGGGCTTTCACCTTCAGCAGCGCCGAAGACATGCTCAAGGCCCTCTGAGAGAATGCTCCTCCATCCTCTCCCTTCACCGTTTTTCTTTCTCGCTATCTTCTCCGCAGGTCGGTGGTTCTTTGGTTGTTTTCTTGTTCTTTTTTACCCGCGGTTCCTCTACTCTCTGTTCTCTCTCTTTCGATCAGCTCTATGCTTCTGGTGAATTCGGATGTTCTGTTATCTATCTAGTATAATTTGGCCTGTTTCTGGACGTTCGAATGGTGATTTGGTTGTTCTCAAACATATTTCTTTGATATTTAATATACTATTTGTTGGGCTCCAGGGGAAAACAGCAAAGCAAGATAATAGTTTCATTATACGCACACTCAAAATAATATGCAGAATACGTGTTTGTCAGAGTGCCAAACACACTGGGAAATAAGCCATCGGAAAACCCAATGCTAGCACAAGGTACACTCGTGGAAAAAAAGGGGAAAAAAAAAAATCTGATATAGCATAGACTTAGGTGTGTATGACATAGGTATACGTCTAAAAAACCACATGGGCAAAGTAACTGCTCATCTCTTCCATAGGCTAAATTGTCTTGAACTTTGATTACTTACTGTTGCAAGACTTGCTAATCATCTCTTTGCAAAGGTGCTTCATAATGAGTTGCTTAATCACACTATCTTTTGTATTGAGCAATCATGGTGAGTGAATATTCTTGCTTTTATAGATCTTGAACTGAGACTGCACAAGTGCAAAGATAGGTCATAACAGCAAACTGATGCTTCAGTAGAGGCTATATTACCTCTTCACTTCTGTTAAACCCAAAGTACCCCAACATGACTTTTAGATATAATTATGGGCATGACATCTAGCTATCATTTCACCGGGGCAAAATCTTAAAGTTCACAAGGATACGAATTAGACACCTGCCAAATAGGCATTCCTGAGCTTATCTTGATGTTGTTGTGCACAATCTTATGTGTATGCTCCAATAATATTCAAGCATATTGGTGTTCAGAATTGGATTTGGTGCTCAAGCTTAAGCTACGAATTTGATTGCTGAACGATCCTAACATTCCGTTTGGTTCCTGAATAATTTTAACTTGTATATTTGAATAACTTTATTCAAATATGTAATGGTGCCTTGTTAATCAACCAAAACTTTTAGATCCCTCTTTCGAAATAGTTTTAAATAAATTCTAACTGAATAGGTCTTAAGAAGTTATTTTCAGTTTTTTGAGATCCTAAAAGCATATTGGGGCTTTGCTCAAGAGCCAAAAAAGGTTGCTTGGTTAAATAATACTGAATAAAGCTGTAAAAGTGAACTTTGTTCATGTTTATTCTTATTATTATTTTTTTGGCAACCAAATAAAGCTTAAGTATACTTGACCAACTTAGCACCGGAAAGTTTAGATAAAGAATTCAAGCCTAAGCAAGTCATTCAAGTAAGGTACTCGATGGGGATTGTAATGGATTTTGAGTCTACACAAAGCGAGCAAAGAAGTGTCGAAGCCTTTGATTTAAGTTGGATGATCTGACATTGTGACAGGAGCTTTGCGAATATCATCAAGGATCATTGGAGTTTATCAAGTTTTGGGCCTTAGTTTTTTTTTTTTGGGTGTATTTTAATTATATTTTTTTTGTTTTAGCTATGTTTTCTTTAGCATCAGGTGAAAAGGACTGAAGTTACACAACCAATTTAGTCCCATGCGTTATAAAAGAGTCAAGAGGGCATTTTAGAAATGAAACAAGGGACGACTATCTGCTCATGACATTGTAGCATGAATGGTAATGCTGCAACACTGCGCCTTTTCAAAGGTTTTTTTTTTTTCAAAAGGATTTTTCATGAACATTATATGCAGAACTTTTCATCAATAGAATCAAAGTTCTGTTTCTCTTTTCTCTGTATGTGAAGCATGAAATATGGGTGTGAGGTGCTAGAAAGCAATTCCTTACTGGATCAGTTCAGTTTGAGATCGTTTTGTTTTGTTTTCTTTTCTTCTTCCTTCACAAAAATATCTCCTTGTTGCATATCTGCTATATTACAGCCTAAAGCAAATACCCTTCCATCATTGTTACTGTTCTCTCGTAACAGTCACTTTACAACAACCCTATTTCAGGCCTTGATCTGTCTAAAGCCCGATTCATGTGAGTTCAATCAGATCTGCAGCTTCTATAGAGAAGTTAGCCCTCTTTCCTTGGTTTTAAAGAACCTTGCAATGAATCGCAAACCCTAAACCTAGTTCTTGGAGTGGGTTGATTCCGACAATATTTGAAAAGCAGGTCTCAGATCTTGGGCTGTCATACATGATGTATAAGCAGGAAAAGATAAAATTCTGGATCTGGACAGCAATTGTAGCATATTCACTGAGGTGAATGAAGATTCATCGCTTTGCAAATTCTTGTAACTTTGGTACTTTTGCTGCAAGATCATATGCTTTATTTGTGAAAAACTATTGTCCCAACCTGATTTCAGTAAGTGGCATTTAGGCATCTATATCAAGTATCTTCTTGACAATATAATATGGTATAATTTGAGTCCCAAGCCAAATAGCTTTTTAATTTCAATTTTAGATTGCTGTTTAGCGTTGCATAGCATAATATTGTCAGATATCTGTATCCATAGCATTTAAGTTTGTACAAGTTTGAGTTAGGATTTGTCATATTTATGTGTTACTAAATTCTACATTAGTACTGCAATAAGGTAATCAAGCACGACTCTGAAATAAGTTCAATTTATATTGATTAAACATGAACCTCTAGCATAGCACAACCATATATAATAAAAACTGGAGTACATTTGGCACGATTTCTGGCAGCAAGTTTACCACTCAAATTAAATGCCTGCACCTATCCAAAATTTGGAGTTTGAGCTTCGGAACCGAATGTCTTCCAATGGTACGAGAAAATTCAGATTTATGCATAGCACGGACATGGAGGTGGGCACCCCAACCTATGAGATTTGGATGGAAATTGATACTCGTGGAAAATTGGAAACTTGTAGGCTCGAATACCAATGTGCGCATGTCCAAATGGGTTTTTGGTCACGTTTAGGGTTCGTTCTTCTATATAAAAAATTTATCTAGAAATCTGTATTTTTCTGGATTAGTATTTTCTAGACAATATTTAGACAAAAAAATAATTTATACATGTTCTTTTATACATTGAAAAATGAATCAGGAATTTGTTATCCATGATCTTTTACATTACTAATTGTCTGGATAAGTTGCTAAGATCTATCTATGCTTTTCATAATACTCTTTATTATATAAATATTATTATATATAATAGTATAATATATTATAATATATTATTATTATAGTATATAATAATATATTATAGTATATAATAATATAATATATTGTTATATTATTATTATAATATATTAATATATAATAATATATCATATTTTTATGGAATTATATTATTAAAATATATTATAATAATATAATATATTATATTATACTATATTAAACTATAATATAGTATATTATAATATAATATATAAATATTATTATTATAGTATTATATTATTATAATATTGATAATAACATAGTATATTATATTATAATATGTAATATAAATATTATTATATATTATATTATATTATTATTATTATGATATAGTATATTATAATATATTTTATTATTATATTATATTGTTATTACAATTATAAGGCTAAGGGTATATTAAGAATAAATTAAAAATATTACTTTCTTGGTTGATAGAAAAATGATTTAGCCACCTTTTAGGTGGGTAAGATTTTCTTTCATTTTATGGGTAAATGCTATCCAGAAAAAAGTAATTTACCTATTTTATAAAGTGTGAGAACATGAATAAGTTGGTCAATGAAAAAGTTGACTAACTTTTTCATGATATTTATCTATAAAAGAACATATCCTCAAGAGAAAAGCATTGTGTTTTGGTGTAAAGTAATTAATTTTGGAAGTTTCACCTAATGTGAAACAGAGTTCAGATGCATGAGCCTTCTTTGCAGGAGATTCGTAAAAAGACATGCCTGAGAGAAGCAGAAAAAGCAGACTGACATTAGAGAACAAGTTTCAGGTATATATAAGCCTGATGTTATAACCTTACCATAATCACCAAAGCCTTTTCTGAACTACCTACAGTCCACCTTATAAACCATTATTCACTCACCATGCTCTTTTAGTGAAATAAATCTGAGGGAATCAAGCATGGTGTACGACATTGAATATAATTCAGAAAAGCATAACATCATGTACAAGGTAGGTCTGGTAAGCAGCTTCTTTGGTATGTCTTGTCTTTAGAGCGAGCATCTCATTAAAAGGCGTCTCCTTTTTTTTTTCTTTTTTCTTATTGGTAGAAAGGAATCTCTTTGTCGAAAACCTTTCCACTAAAACCAACCCAAACGCGCACAAACAAGAGGAAGAGATTTTTCTACAATATCTTTGGGCAGTCTATTGTGTTTTTGCTCTGCATCTGCAAAATATTGTTCCTGGTAGAAGGTCTCTCCCTTTTGCTGTCTCACTCGTTCACCCATCTACCTGCCATGGCTCATAGAATTTACTACTTTCAAGTTGGGCTTTGCAACCCCTGTTAACCATTGAGATTATCCTGAATACCATGGGACCAACACAAAATTACAACACCACAGTTTGGTTGAGCCTAGAAATTGAGAAAATTTGTGGCAACTAGTCAAAACTTGTTTTCTCAATATGGATTGTGGGTTTTGAAAGAGTTTTGTTGCTTGTTTGGTTACACATGAAATTAGATTATATTGATTATATGAGAACCCGGTAATGGTGGTTGTCGTTCATGGTATCTACTTGTTTACTTGTCACGCTTCTGACCCGAGATTGTGAATCAAGGGTCATGGCAACCGTCGCATACTCATAAAAAACTCTTTCCATAAGCATGCAAGGCATCTTATCATACTATCCTAAAATAAGAGCGGAATAATTAGTCAATAATTTAAATTCAAAATATAACGATTTAAATTTTTTTCTTTAATGTCTCAATAAATTCAACAATGATTCATAGTCCTTACATCAAATTCAATAAGACTTTCAATCGAAAATAAAAGTATAGAGATTTTGCTTCTGATCACTCTTCCATTCATATCTTGTATCATCTTAATTCCTCAACATCTATAAAAATAGTAAAATAGGAGGTAATGAGTTAGACAGCCCAGTAAGCAATGACACTTTTCAACAGATTTCATTAGACATTTAAGTAAATAATCATTTATAGAAAATAAGCATATATAGTTCATTAATTCGAAATCAATTTTTAATTATGCAATATAATTCATGTCAAATTCATTTCTTTTTTCGAAAATTCAAGTTTCTTTCGAGATTTCAATTTCTTTTGTTCTTCAATTCTTTTCGTCAACCATGAGTTATGATCACATTTTTTCTATGGCAGAGTCATAACACCGTGTATCTTTTTGCGGTGAGCTGCGAATTATCTGGCAGCAAAGTCCTTCAGAACCGCTGGTCTCTCTGGCGATTTGTCGCTGGTCTCTCTGGCGACGTAAACCCTCAGGACAAATCAATTGCCAACGTATATGCCCCCATTGGCGGGGTCCTTTACATAGTCAGGTTGTCAATTCATAATGTTTCTTATATCATAATTTTTCATAAATCATGTTTTATATTCTAATTTCGATAATAAAATATATAATCATGTAGTATCGAAATCAATCAATATAATGCATCATGAAATCAATATGTTCAATCATGCTTCATCATAACATTTTAAATAAGATATTTTCATAATAAAATACCATTCATCCAATTCATGTATCATTTCACAAATCATGTCAGAAAAATACATTATAATTTACCGATAAATCTAGAAAAAGTAAAACATTACTTACCTCGAACGCATTCCAATAAATTCACATAATTCTATAAATTTTCTTTCAAAAATTCTGTTCGTAGATTATATCGCGATATTCCATGATCAAACATCCACAATCCTATACAGAATCAATTTCAATAATTAGAAAGAATACGAATACCATATTTCAACAATTTAGATTGGATCCGATCATCTAATTTCATCTAATCAAAAATCTAATTAGGATCTAAACGATCCAAAGTTTGACTATCAGATCAAATCGGATAAGAAGTGATAGGACCGAGGTTTCTTCATTGGTTTCATAAAATTAAGTGGAGAGAGAAAATCAGAGGAGAGAGAATTCATGAGGTACAATTCGAATTGATCAGGTGACACAATCCAACATTATGATTGGTCCAATATCTCGATTGGTGAAATCAACATAATCAAATCAAGTCTGACTAGATCGAAATCATAGATGACCAAATCTAAAGATTCATGGTCTGATCAAGGTGGGTGCCAGTACGCTGTCTGACAATCATGGATCAGGATTCTTTATTAGAATCAGATCAGGATTATTAAAAAAAATTTCTTCATTCACTAACCTTTTTAGAGAGAGAATCAATCAAGAGAGAGTATTTTAGAGAGAAAAAATTTTAGAGAGAAAATTTTAGAGAGAGAAAATTCATCTTGAATTTTTCAGACAATATAATTCAACAAATCCGATCGATCGGATCAAATCATGCTGAAATTATCATGTGGACAATTCAATAAAATTATGAGAAATAAAATCTAAAAATACCTGATCTGATCAAAGTAGATGTCGGTGTACCGTCCGACGATCACAGATCAAAAATCCATCACGAGGATCATTTAAATTCATCATCATTCTTCTTAAAATTTTAAAAAATCTTAGGAGAGAGAAATAATCTAGAGGGAGGATTCTAGAGAGAGAAAGTAGAGAGAGAAAGTCCAATTCTAGAGAAAGAAAATACTAGTTCAGGTTGAAGAAAGAGAGGAAAGAGAGAGAAACTCTCTTTTTCATATTTTATTATTTATATCATTATTTATTAATTAATTTATTTTATTTTTCTTTCTTCTTTTCTTTCTTTCTTTCTTTTTTTCTTTTTCTTCACGGAAGAGAGAGGAGAGAAAATCCTATTTATTATTATTATATTATTATTATATTATTTTTTTCTTCTTTTTCTTCTCTCTCTTTTTTTTTCCTTTTTCCTTTTCTTTTTCCTTTTCTTTTCTTTTCCTTCTTCTTTTTTTTTCTTTTCTTTTGCTTTTCTTTTCCTTCTTCTTTTTCTTTCTTCTTCGGGCTCTTTCCTGGCCGAAACAGCCGACCGGCAAGTCCCCTCCTTAGAATTTCGACCGACGGTGCAGTCGGCGTGGGGCGGCCGTCGGCAGGAGGGGGCAGCCCAACGACAAGAGGAGGGCCAAACCGGTGGTCGACGGTGACCACCGGCGCCCAAACATCCAACGGAACCGGAAACCTCCTTTTTTCTCAAAAAAATCCGGCGACTCTGGTCGCCAGCGAACATGCACACCGGCATGGAAAAGAAAGGGGAGAAGAGACGAAGGGAAGGAGGCTTACCTCCGACACCGGCGAGGCTTTTCCGACGAGCAAATTAGACGGGCACAGATCGGTCTTCCGTGGTAGTTTTCCGGCGATTGCTGCCGACTGGACTTAGGATCTTCGATGGAAGAGAGAGAGGAGGGATCTTCTCCTTAAATAGAGCGAGAGGAGGGATCTTTTCCGACTCCGATTGGGAGCCGGCGAGAGGAGGAAGAAGACTCCCTTCAGAGGTTCTTCTCCTCTTTTTTTTTTTTTTTGGGCTTTATGGGCTGGGATTCATTACATGGGCCGGGCCCTGACAACTTGCAAAATCGAAATGATGTTAAACTGAAGATGGAATGGATGCTACGAAAGTCTAGATGATCTTCTAAATAATGTCTTGATGCTTCTGCACTAAATTATTTGGTTCTTGGATTTTTTTTTTGGCCCCTAGATATTTTCAAAGAATGTAAAATGTCGTGAATGGATAAAAATCGGTCCAGCTTCTTCTTGTTTCTTGGACTGCACTAGTCATGTGCACCATCGAAATTGTTAAACATTGCTATTAAAGAGATTAGTGGCTGTTTAGTTGTGTCCTCTGAAACAGTTTGGTCACGTCATCATGCATGCAACGGTTGGATGCGGTGCACTCAAGCAAAGAGAATGGTCTAACTAAAACTCTGGTAATCCTCAAAAAACTAAAAGTCTGGTATCCTAATGCCCGTATCATCGTTACTGGGGGCATCCATTGACCATCCTAGAACCATGAGCATCATGGGCCGCAACTCTTTTGGACTTTTGACATCCTTTGATATGTTGACGACATGACGGTGCATTAGTTCTAGATTACTTGACGGTTTCTTAAGAACACTGATATTATTGTTGAAATTTAGATAGGAGAATTTTTGATAGCAAATGTACCAAACTGAAAAGAGCGCTTCAGAAACTCATAAGCTAAATCACGAACAAGCCTTATCTTGGCAAAATTGGGGTTGGATTTCTGAATCCTGCTCTTTCTCATAGATAGTTGTATCTTTATTAATAATAACCTTGATCCTGAGCTGTTGACGTTATCATAAACCTTTCATTTTTTTTTCTTTTTTTGGTCCTGTATGTCCAATCTATAACCTGCTTGGTTGCTAAACATTTATAGAGGGTTGCTTGACCATAGACTACATGCCAGTCTGAAATGTAATTGAGATTCCAATTTTTTCCAAGTTCGGGTGAACCATACTCGAATTTGTAAAGCCGAGTCTGTACAGAAAGATAAAGATGGTAGGTTCAGGTAAAGCCTGGCATGACTCATGCACTTCCTTCGTGTTCATTTGTTCGAACACACATTAAGTCCCAAGCAACTATCTTGGCTTCGCAAAACTTCTCCTCGAGCTTTTAACGTTGCAGATTTCTTTCGAATCTTCATGAGTATCTGTTGACAAACAGAAGTATAAACAGAAGAAGAATAGAAAAGAGGGTGAAGACGAAAATTTCAGAGGAAGAAGGATACATCTCTAGGACCAAATGGGTCCTTTTTGTTAATTTTCATGGGCTCAATTTAAGAATTATACAAATATATTTTCCTCTAATTAGACGATTGTATTCCTAATCAGAGGGATTCAATTTAAGAATTATACAAATATATTTCCCTTTAATTAGACGATTGCATTCCTAATCAGAGAGATTCAATTTAGGAATTATACAAATATATTTCCCTCTAATTAGATGATTGCATTCCTAATCAGAGGGATTTACAGCTCATTTCAACACTCCCCCTCAAGATGGGTTATAGATATCATAAAGACCCATCTTGTCACGAATAAATGAAAAAGAAGGCACACTAAGATCTTTGGTCAAAATATCTGCTAGTTGACTAGCAGATCGCACATAAGGCATACAAATGATTCTGGCATCAAGCTTTTCCTTGATAAAATGTCGATCGATCTCGATGTGCTTCGTCCGATCATGCTGTACTGGATTATTAGCAATATTGATTGCTGCCTTATTGTCACAATATAACATAAGGGGCGATGACTGATAAAGGCCTAGATCCAATAACAAGATCCGCAACCATAAAATTTCGCACACGCCATGTGCCATAGCTCGATACTCTGCTTCAGCAGTAGATCGAGCAACTACATTCTGTTTCTTGCTTCGCCAAGTGACTAGATTACCTCCAACAAAAGTACAGTAACCTGAGGTAGAGCGACGGTCATCAAGTGATCCAGCCCAATCAGCATCTGTATAACACTCCACCCGTAGATTGCCATGATTAGAATAAAGTAAACCACGACCAGGACAGCTTTTAAAGTAACGAAGTATCCGTGTCACAGCATCCATATGAACTGAACGTGGATCATGCATAAACTGACTTACCACACTAACGGCGAATGCAATATCAGGCCGTGTATGAGATAGATAAATCAAACGTCCTACCAATCGTTGATAACGTTCTCGATCAATAGGAACACCGGTATCAGCTACTAGTCGATGATTTTGTTCAATAGGAGTAGCAATAGGTCGACATCCCAACATACCGACTTCTGTAAGAAGATCTAGAATATATTTTCTTTGAGAGAGAAAAATTCTTTTTGAAGAACGAGCAACTTCTATCCTAAGAAAATATCGAAGATATCCAAGATCCTTCACCTCAAATGCCTGTGCTAGCTGAGCCTTCAAATGAGCTATTTCCTCAGAATCATCTCCTGTGACCACAATATCATCAACATAGATAATCAAAATAGCAATCTTACCCTTGTTGTACCGAAAGAAGAGTGTGTGATCTGCATTGCTTTGTTTATACCCCATCTGAATAATTGCTTGTCAGAAGTGATCGAACCAAGCACGAGGTGACTGCTTTAAACCATAAAGAGATCGTCGTAACTGGCATACTTTGCCCACTGTTTGAGCAGTAGCAAATCCTGGAGGAACATCCATATATACTTCCTCCTGAAGTTCTCCATGAAGAAAAGCGTTCTTTACATCGAGCTGGAACAGATCCCATCCGAAATTAGCAGCACATGATATAAGGGTTCTAACAGAGTTCATTTTTGCAACAGGTGCAAAAGTTTCATCATAGTCGATGCCATAAGTCTGTGTATATCCTTTTGCTACCAAGCGAGCTTTGTACCGTTCAACAGTACCCTCAGGTGTCTGTTTAACTGTAAAAATCCATTTGCATCCCACAGTTTGTTTACCAGCTGGCAAAGGTACAAGTTTCCATGTATTATTTTTTTCTAGTGCTTGCATTTCTTCAAGCATGGTGGCTTTCCACTTGGGATTTTCCTTAGCAACCTTCCAGTTCTCGGGCTTGGAGACAGAGGACAAAGAAGCTATAAAACTCTGATAAGATGGAGAGAGAGACTCATAGGATACAAAGTTAGTGATGTCATGTTTGTACCCTACTTCATCCTTAAGTCGAGTAGGAATACCAGCATGACGAGTAGGCTTCCGTAAAGCAATAGGAACATTTAGATCATCATTATCTAATGTAAACTGGATGGGAGGTACAGGAGAATTATCATTAGTCGTAGAAGATGAAACCGTTGGGACAGGAGAGGAAGACCTGGAGACTGGAGAATGCGTAATAGACTCTGAGAGAGGAGATGAATCAGATAAAACAAGCTGTGGGAGAGTCTCAGATGCAGTTTCAGATGCTTCTCTTTGAGTATCAGATGCTTCTCCTTGAGTGTCAGATGCACCATTTGTACCAACATCCACAGTAACATCCACAGTAATAGGACTCCCTCCAGAAGACTCCCCCTCTCGACCAGTTTCAGAGATAACGGGAGAGGAAGAGGACACAGAAGATATATAGAATGGTTCAGACTCCCGAAATGTTACATCAATGCTGATAAACATCTTCGGCTCAGTTGGACACCAACATTTGTATCCTTTTTGAGTAGCTGAATATCCTACAAAAATGCATTTGAGGGCACGAGCGTCAAGCTTGCCAACCGAAGGTCGATGATCCCGAACAAAACAAACACAACCAAATACCTTGGGGGGAATTATAAAAGAATTAGTTCCTTGCAGGCATTCAAGAGGAGTCTTGTAGTCCAAAGTTCGAAGTGGCATTCGGTTAATCAGATATGCTGCAGTTAATACTGCTTCTCCCCATAAGAATTTAGGAACATTCATAGAAAACATCAAACATCTTATCACTTCAAGAAGGTGTCTATTCTTTCTTTCAGCAACTCCATTTTGAGCCGGTGTGTCAACACACGTCGTTTGATGTATAATTCCATTATTATGTATATACTCCTCAAATTCTTTATTAAGATATTCTGTCCCATTGTCAGAGCGAAAAATCTTAAGAGTTGCTCCATATTGAGTACCAATCATTTTATGAAAATCTCTAAATGACTGAAATACTTCATTCTTATTTTTCAATAGATAAACCCAAGTGCAACGACTAAAACAATCAATAAAAGTGACGAACCACCGATGACCAGAAATAGCGGTGGTCCCACAGGGTCCCCATACATCAGAATGAACTACCTCAAACATTGCTTTACTACGTCGGCCTGAGTTTGGATAAGTACTTCTAGTGTGTTTAGCTAGTTCACAGGCATCACATACAAGCTTCTCTTTATATGTTTCAAAAACAGATGGAAATATACGAGCTAAGAGAGTAAATGAAAGATGACCAAGCCTGCGGTGTTGGAGCAACAGATCCTCCTTTTGTGAAGATGAAACAGTCAAACTGGTTTCTGAGTAGCCTTCAGACACTTCTCCCTCCAAATAGTAGAGCCCATTACGCATTATGCCAGTCCCAAGTTTCCTCCCTGTCTTTGGTTCCTGAAAGACACAATGTGTTTTGAAAAAAGTTACGGCACAATCAAGATCATTTGTAATAGCACTAATGGATAGGAGATTTATAGGAAATCTTGGGACATGTAGAACAGATGATAAGGGTAATTCGGAAGTGCATTTGATAGATCTTTTTTCAGAAATAGGGGTAAAGGAGCCATCAGCAAGACGAACTTTATCACGACCGGAACAGGGAATATAAGACACAAAATCTCTAAAAGATCCAGTCATATGATTGGATGCTCCAGAATCAACAACCCATGGAGAAAAATTACTACAGTTAAGAGCATGAATTTGATCACTGATACCTATTTGGGCAAAATTACCCTGAGAACTGGCTGGTTGATTTGAAGAATCTTCTGTGAAAGTGCTGCTTTCAGAAATATTTACACCAGATCTGAATTTTTTCAAAAGTTGCATTTCTTCAACTGATAAATCTCCCATAGAAGAAAAATGAGCCTGATTATACTGACCTCGGCCTCTACCAAAACGACCACCTCCACGACCACGGCCTCTATTTGGACGACCATGTAGCTCATAGCAGTAAGCTTTGATGTGGCCCGGCTTATGACAGTGGTCACAAATTTTAACCCCACGAGGTCGAGGCTGAGTTTCTTGAGCAGAATTAGGAGTAGAGCTTCCAAGAGTATTAGGCTGTACCACAAGTGCAGATCGTATAGCTGTGTTCATAGAAGAAGACATAGTGGTTAATCGAGTTTCTTCACTAAGAACCAAAAAAATAGTTTCATCAAGAGTTGGCCACTTCTGTGTACTAAGAATAGAAGAGCGTCGATACTCAAACTCTGGGTTTAGTCCATCCAAAAAATCCACAAGTCGCTGTCGCTCTATCCATTTGCGAAACTCATCAACATCACCAGGATGAGTAGGGGTAAAGGGATTATAAAAATCAAAATCGTTCCACAACCTTTTTAATTCTCCAACATACTCTGTTACAGATCGGGAACCCTGATTAAGTCCTCGAAGCTCTCGCTGGATCTTATGGGCATGCATATTATTGCCTTTATAAGAATAAGTTGTGGCTACAGCCTGCCATAACTCATAAGCATTCGTTAGTGCCTCAACCGTATGAGCAACACTTGGTACCATAGAGGCAAGGAGCCATGCTACCACCCGAGAGTTATTAGAATTCCACTGTCTAACAGCTATCCCATCTCCTTCTGGCCTTTTTGCAGTACCACTTATAAACCCCTCAAGATTGTGAGAATCCAAAATTAGACGAACATGTCGCGTCCAACTTAAGTAGGTACCCGGCCCATCCAATTTGACCGGGTTAGTTTCTAGGGTGATCTTTGAAAACTCACTATCCGAGATACGAGATTCCATCATCCTAACCATTAACTTTTCTAAATCCTCCATGGTTAAAGGAGTTTTATCACCCATAAGAAAAAAACTTAAATGATCAAGTAAACAAGAACAATCTTGAGGGAGGAAATTGAAGTTTTCTCACCAACGATCTGAGATAAATTCAGATGACGAAAAAATATCGAATCTCTGCTTCCATGAAAGGTACCTTGATAATATTCAGAAACTCCAAAACTGGACGCTCCATTGTTGTTCCAGAAAAAACAGCATCTACAATTGGAGACACATATGACAGCAGTAGAGGTTCTCCCTTTTTTTTTGTATTTAAAAAATACCTAATAAGGGATGAGAACGTTTTAAACCCCGTAGTTCTTGAGTGGAAACGGTGGTGGCGTCGATGGCAGCGGCGGTAGCAGCGACAGCGGTGGTGATTGCAGTGGCGATGGCAGAAGCAGCGACAGCAGTGGCGGCGGCGACGATGGCTGCGGCAGCGGAGGCGGCGATCATAGTGGAGAAGGCTCAGGTAGCGGCGGCGGCGACGATGGCCGCGGCAGCGGAGGCGGCGATCATAGCAGAGGCGGTGATGAAGATGAAGGGATGCGAGAGAGAGAGAGTGAGAGATTTAACGGAAACAGAGAATGGCTTTCAAGATTTGCAGGGATCCACAGAGAGAGCAGCGGCGATGGTTTGAAGGGGGAACAGATCCCACTCTGTTTGAGAGGAGAGATTTGAGTTGTAGACAATCGGCGGTTGAAGAGGCGGAACAGAGCACTCTGTTCCCTAAATAGGCTCTGATACCATGTTGACAAACAGAAGTATAAACAGAAGAAGAATAGAAAAGAGGATGAAGACGAAAATTTCAGAGGAAGAAGGATACATCTCTAGGACCAAATGGACCCTTTTTATTAATTTTCATGGGCTCAATTTAGGAATTATACAAATATATTTCTCTCTAATTAGACGATTGTATTCCTAATCAGAGGGATTCAATTTAAGAATTATACAAATATATTTTTTTCTAATTAGACGATTGCATTCCTAATCAGAGGGATTCAATTTAGGAATTATACAAATATATTTCCCTCTAATTAGATGATTGCATTTCTAATCAGAGGGATTTACAGCTCATTTCAACAGTATCCTCACTTTCAGCTAACACGAGCGGAAGTTATGATCTTTAATATCTGAAGCGGTGATGTTGGTTGCGTTATCAGAAGGTACAGATGGCGAGCAGATGTTGGTGGTGATGTTTCAATAGCAGCATATGCATGTACATTATTGATTGGTAGTTGATTGGCTTTTCTAGTTAGGTTCAAGTCTGTCATTTCTCAGCAGAGAGGTTCCGCCATTATCGGATACAAAAAATCAGTGGCTGTGGGCCAGGCTATGTTCCACTAAAATCCGTGGCTCGTGTGTCTGCTTCCTATTCGGCGAAATTACTTACCTGCATGAATGGCAACCTCTTTCTTCCTCTGAAGTTAAAAAAGCCAAATAACAATATGTGTGAAAACCGAAGGGAGCAGCAGTCGTTCATTGTTGTTGCTCATCAGCCGGAGTTCATTTATCCTACAATTTTACCCCACCATGCTGAAAGAATAGAAGGAAAATAAAATGTTAAAACAACTTGTTGAATGTTGAATGGTGGATGCAGATACGCTCGTGAGAGGGGTGGCATGCATATTTTGTCGTAGTCCGATGGCCCGACAGAGATTTAAATGACTGGATGCGCCAGTCGGGTACCAGAGCTGCTTTTTAGGACAAGGCTGGAGCAGACCGGAGGGCGGCCTCCCACCTGTAAATGTGGCGGTTGGAAAAGAGACATGGTTCCTGATATTGTTGCCGAAGCGAAATCCATTACCGCTCACCAAGATAGGGTAAAGAAATGAAAGGTTCCTGACCTGAATTGGATTGCATTGCAGGGGCAATCGTGGTGGCGAAGGAGCCTCGAACGACCTTTTCAGAGGGTCTGCCTAGTGCTTGGCCTCACAGGTTAATCATGGAGGAAGCTGTACGGGGGCCAGCCTAGGGCAGGACCGATCATACCAGGCTCGGTCTGGTATGTTCCAGGCAAATTGGTGCTCTCGTACCAGGTACGAACAATCAGGCTCGGTCTATGTATCTTCTCAGCTCGTTCAGTGGAATTATTAAGAAGGTCCACGCAGAAGAAGAGTCCTGAATTGTGTGCGTGGGTTTTTTTTTTTATTATTTTTTTAATCGAGCCCATTTTACCGTATTAACCAATCATTGATTTGTTCCATCGAGGAAATGCGGATTGCAGGCATGCAGGTATGCAGTAATTTTGGATGCAAATTATTGCTGCTACTATCAGCTTGTGCGTAGCCAAAAATGGTTGTGCTTGTGCTGGGTATGACCCTCTTTTTTTTTTTTTTCTTTTGGATAATTGAGATCAGCGGGCAAGTCACGAGGTACAGCAGGTGACCTCTTACTTACTGGGCCAAGCATGTAAGACGAGAGGCCTGGATAACACCCAGGCCTATCAAGAGCTTCCGCCTTGTAAACGACAGGGACAGCCCGACCCAGCGACCAGAGGTTCATACAATGGGCCCCTGACTAATTATCACGTGTGTGTATCCAAAATATGGATGTTTTGGCAACCGTCTTGTTAAGTGATTCGAGCTACCACTGTACATTCATCTTTCGCAGTTCAGTTGTACTACGAATTCAAAATGACACGAGGAACAGCTCATGCGTAATCCCTACTCTAAACATGAAAGGAAAAAGACTACCTTCTCTTTGGTAGTTGTGGCAAATCAAATGATCACGCATCGTCGGTCTTTTTCCTTTTTTTTTTTTTTTTTTTGACGTCAATGCATCGTCGGTCGTAAGTCATGGTACATTGCGGCATGTGCTGCATGAGTGTTCATTAATTGAAGAGTAGGTGTAATTCCCTGTTGCCGGTCCACATGGCCAACCAAAGGATTAGATAGAAAAAAAAAACAAAAGTTCAATCCCCCGCAAATCTAAATGCTGGCTTCGGGCACGTGTTCGCAAATGGGAGCCATGCGGTAGGTCCGCGCTCGTGGACAAAAAGCCCATCGGTGGCTGGGGTATCCGCGTTTACCCAACTCGTCATGCAGGCATTTCCTACTCCTACCCGAAGCAACCTGGTGGCCTTAGAAAAACATCTACTCGTTGTTCGGAATTAAACTTGGCTGTAGGGGACTCCGCCAGTTGCGTCGGTGAGGATGGGATTTTCTACCTAATCCCCGGCATACACATCATGCGATTCTCTGATCTTGGCCGAAAGTACAAGTTTGGACAGATGTTACATCTTGTCATTTTGGTCTTTCATGCGGGAAATCATGTAGAACTGGTGCCCCGCCCGTTTCTTTAAATTGTTCCCGGATGCCATGTACATGTAAAATAGGAATATCCTGGTTCGCCAAATTGGAAGATCCATCTTACACCATGGAGCCAATATATTAATATTTTTATAAATTTAGCTCTGCCGATTCCAGCAAATAGGAGCCACCAGTCGTGCCATCATTAATGGGCTTGTTCTTTAGCTGAGGGCGACAAATATGTAGATGTCGTTCCCTTCTCAATTCGCATGGACCACAAATCCCTGGAACAGATTCACAACGATATCCTTTTCCATTTATCTACTAAGTTGGTTTTAATTTACAGTCATTTTGTATAGCAACAAAGCTTACTTGCGAATGCGCGGCTCGTGTTACGGCAGTGTTAAGTAACCTCTTCGATAGTCTAATAGACATCAAGCATTCTAGGAACTTTATGATGTTGATTATGAAATCGGTCAGATTGCGTTCTCACCATTAATTTCCTTTCGAAAGTCAAAATTCACCTCGCAATGGCCTCATAGAGTGTAAAAAGATCGTCCTTTAAGGTAAATAAAGAGGTTTCACTTGCTCAAATTTCTAAAGACACTCGTGACTCCATTGCACATTCCTTTCTTGATAGGTCATTCATCTGTCTCACATAACAATTGTTCTCCTTCTAAAATACATAAATCTTCGCACCGTTACCTCATAAAACATGTTGGGGAATACCGACCGATCCCGCTCACGCCGGCTTATAATCGGACATACCTGACCGACCGACCGGCCGACCGACCCACCGACCGACCGGCCGACCAACCGATCGACCGAACGCCATTACCGGCCGATTAACGACTCTCTACCGACTGAGGATATGTCGATCGGGCAGACCTTTTTCACTCTCCCGACCGACTGAACCAGAAAGTCTGATGGCCGACTCTCGCAACACGCCCGACTGACCGTCGAAGGGGTCCGAATCTCCACCCGACGCCACACAGCTAGCCACCGACCTAGGGTCGGTCGACTCCTCCGATCACTGTACAGCTGCCAGAGACTGTCAGCCCTGACAGCGGCATGCGGCACTGCCGCCTAAGGGCATTATTCCACCTAGGGCATTGTCAACCCTAGTGATTTGACAGCCCCACGGCGATGTGACACTTTCACGGCGACTCTGACAGTCTACAGTGAGTTGACAATTCTTCAATTGTCCGCGCCATTAATGACGGCGCCATACCACGCTCCACTATATATATATCGGGGAAGGCAACAGTGCGGGAGGTCCCTTTCCGAAAAACTCCCAGGCTCGCTCCCTCTCTCACTCTCTCTCGATTGAGCTCTCTGTCTTCATTTTACTGTTGCCCAGTCACCTCTCTGACTTGACCATTGGAGGGTCCCCGCCAGAGCCGCCTCCGGTCAGTGTGGACTTCCTTTTTGCAAGCGCTCGTTCCCGACGACCAGACGACGAGGAGATTGGTCGCAACAGATTGGCGCGCCAGGTAGGGGGTAGCTCAAGCAGTAGATACTAATGACAAAGACAAGAGCTCAACGATCGAGAGTCACCGGATTGGCGAGGCGCTCTTCCCGTCGGGAAGAGACCTCTCCGCCACCCTCCGCGGCGGAACCCAGTTCTCTGCACCCCGCGGTGACCACGGAGGCGCAGATCGCAGCAATCGTACGGCAGATGACCGTGCTGACGGACGCGGTCAAAAGCCTCCAGCAACAACCAGCGGCACGTCCGATGCCCTCCAAAAGCAGCCGCCGGCGCCCGCGTCGATCTCCGTCCTCTCCGTGGGAGCGCCTGCCGCAGCGCTCCCACAGAGAGGAGGAGGGGCGGCCGCGGCGCGATGCCCATCAGTCCCAGCAGCTCTCTCCCTCCCAGCTGGAGCGAGCGAGGAAGGAGAAGCGACCGCGAACGCCGTTCGCCTCCCTCTCGGAATCCTCCGGAGACTCCACTCCTAGGGTCTCCCAGCACCGACGGACGGACGACTACGAACGCAGGTTCGAGAAAATCGACCGTCGGCTTGGACAGTTGCAGGTGGACGGGCAGAAATCTTCGAACGACGTCGACTTCCAGACTGTCCAACCTCTTTCCCGACTCATTCTCGACGAACCGATCCCCAGTCGGTTCAAGATGCCACACGTGGAGCCCTACGACGGCTCCACCGACCTAATCGACCACCTGGAGAGCTATAAAGCTCTCATGACGATTCAGGGGGCAACCGACGCTCTCTTTTGCATCGGCTTCCTCGCCACGCTCCGCAAGGCTGCCAGGGCCTGGTACTCCGATCTTCGATCGGGAAGTATCCACTCCTTTGGACAGCTCGAGCACTCTTTCGTGGCTCACTTCAGCACCAGCCAGAAGCCGCCGCGAACGTCGGACAGTCTTTTCTCCCTCAAACAGGGAGAACATGAGACGCTCCGACACTTCGTAGCGCAATTCAATACGGTCACGCTTGAGGTCCGGGACCTCAACGAAGATATGGCTATCTCAGCCATGAAACGGGGGCTGAGGGCGTCCCGATTCACCTACTCCCTGGACAAGACCCTCCCCCGCACATATGCTGAATTGCTGGAGCGCGCGTACAAGTATATGCGCGCGGACGAAGGAGCCTCCGACCGGCGCTCAACCGAGTTCAAGGGTCCGAAGGAAAAGCGAAGGAAGGGTCGGGACCCCGCCGAATCTAGCAGGCCCCCGACTGAAGGTCGGGTCTCACCCCCGCGACGAAACCAAAAGTTGCCCCGACGGCAGACTCCAAGGCTGACACGCCCCAGGTTTGACTCCTACACTCCTCTCTCCGCCCCCCGTGCACAGATTTTGATGGAGATCAAGGGGGAAGAATACCTGCGACGGCCTCCGCCTCTGAAGGCAAAAGGCCTCGACCGACGGAAGTACTGTCGATTCCACCGGGGCCACGGCCACAATACCGAGCAATGCATCCAGCTTAAGGATGAGATCGAAGCTCTCATCCGCCGAGGATATCTCGGTAAGTTCCAGAGGAACCCGCCGACTCGACCTATGGCCGACCGACGACCCCCGCCGACTGAGGAAGCGACCACCAATCAGCCGACGACCGGGGTTATCAATATGATTTCCAAACGACTTGGCCCGGGGATGTCTGCTGAAGGGGAGCCCATGAAGAAGCTGCACCCAAACGACATGATTACTTTTACAGAAGAAGACGTTCGGGGCATCCAAACTCCCCACGACGACGCTGTTGTTGTTTCGGCAACAATAGCAAACTATGATGTAAAAAGAATTTTTGTAGATAATGGAAGTTCGACAAATATTTTGTTTTACTCGACCTTCTCCCGGATGCAACTACCGACCGACCGACTCAAGAGGGTCTCTACGCCCTTGATAGGCTTTGCCGGGGATGCCGTCGCAACGGAAGGTGAAATTACCCTGTCCGTGACGGCCAGCACCGAACCACGACAAAGCACGGTTCATTAGACTTTTGCGGTTGTCCAAGTGCCTTCGGCCTACAACGCCATACTTGGAAGACCCGGACTTAACGCCCTCAAGGCGATCGTCTCGACGTACCATCTCCTGGTTCGGTTTCCGACCAGGAATGGAGTCGGGGAGATGCGCGGAGACCAACAGCTCACTCGCCGATGCTTCCAGATCTCCGCTCAGAACGACGAGTTGAGAGGCTCCCTGACGATCGACAAACTAGACCAACGGGAGGAGGAAGAACGGGGCTCGCCGGCCAAACAACTCGTGTCAATCCCGATTGCGGAAAATCCCGATTGAAAGATATGGGTCGGGTCTCAACTACCCGACCCAGAACGGCGACGGTTGACGGAGCTGCTAACGGCCAACACCGACATATTTGCTTGGTCGACAGCAGATATGTCGGGCATCCCCCCAGAGACAATAACCCACCGACTCAACATCGACCCGACGATGAGGCCGGTGAGGCAGAAGAAAAGGTCCTTTGCTCCCGAAAGACAGAGGGCCATCGACGAAGAAGTGGACAAGCTGCTCGAGACGGGCTTCATCAGAGAAGCCGCATATCCCGATTGGCTCGCCAATGTCGTCGTGGTCAAGAAAGCCAACAGAAAGTGGAGAATTTGCATCGACTACACCGACCTGAATCGGGCCTGTCCAAAAGATAGCTTTTCACTTCCAAAGATCGACCAGCTGGTGGATGCGACGTCCGGATTTTGACTGCTCAGCTTCATGGACGCCTTTGCCGGGTACAATCAGATTCGGATGGCGCCCGAAGACGAGGAGCACACTGCCTTCGTGACCCCCAAGGACCTCTACTGTTATCGAGTGATGCCCTTCGGGCTGAAGAACGCCGGCGCCACCTACCAACGACTTGTCAATAAGGTCTTCAAAGATCAGATTGGGCGCAACATGGAAGTATACGTGGATGACATGCTGGTGAAAAGTGTGCAGATTCTGGATCATGTTCAGGATCTCGAAGAGACCTTCCGCACTCTACGACAACATCGAATGAAGCTGAATCCGACTAAGTGCGCTTTTGGGGTGACCTCAGGGAAGTTTCTCGGATTCCTCGTTTCTCAGTGAGGGATCGAGGCCAACCCTGAGAAAATAAAGGCGATCATCGACATGCGTCATTCGAACACCAAGAAGGAGGTCCAGCAGCTGAACGAAAAAATCGTCGCTCTCAGCCAGTTCATTTCTCGATCAGCTGAAAGGTGCCTCCCATTTTTCAAAACTCTGCGGCAGGCGAAGGGCTTTTCTTGGTCGGATGAGTGCCAACGGGCATTCGAAGATCTGAAGAAGTACTTGGCTTCCCCACCGCTGCTTGTGAAGCCAGAGGTCGGGGAGACCTTGTATCTCTATTTGGCCACCTCCTTTGAGGCGGTCAGTTCGGTGCTCGTCCGAGAAGGCGAGAGCCGAACCCATCAGCTTATCTACTATACCAGCAAAGTACTCCGCGGTGCTGAAGCTCGATATTCGGAGATGAAAAAGATGATTTTCGCCCTGACCGTCTCCGCACAACGACTCCGCCCATACTTCCAGGCTCATGCCATAGTGGTTCTCACCAACCAGCCCCTGAGAGCGATATTGCACCGACCGGACACATCGGGACGACTGGCGAAGTGGGCGATGAAGCTTAGCGAGTTCGACATACAGTACCGACCGCGACCTGCCTTAAAGGCTCAGGTCCTGGCCGACTTCACCGCCGAATGCCCGACCACCGACAAAGGGTCGGGAGCTGCGGACCCGGGACGAGATGCGGTCTCCGAGCCAGACCCGGTCTCCACCTGGGTACTGCACATCGACGGAGCTTCAAACGCTCAAGGGAGCGGGGCTGGGTTCCTGCTCACCAACTCGGATGGGGTAGTCACCGAGTACGCCCTCCGATGTGACTTCAAAGCCTCCAATAACCAAGCCGAGTACGAAGCACTCCTCGCCAGCTTGAGGATGGCGAGGAAACTGGGCGTCGACAGCCTCCGGACATTCTCCGATTCTCAGCTGATCGTGGGGCAGGTCAAAGGTGAATTCGAGGTGCGAGATCCGGCCATGGCCAAATATCTCCAGAAAGTGAAGGATCTCGTAACGCGCCTCAGGTATTTTGAAATTTCCCACATCCCTAGGTTGGAGAACGCCCGGACCGATGCGCTCTCCAGACTGGCGACTTCGACTTTCGACTCTTTGGGCCGGACGTTCGTGGAGAACCTCGAGCAGCCGAGTATCGATCGGGTCGAAGAGGTGCTACAACTAACAGCTGAACCAAGCTGGATGGATCCGATTATTCGGTTCCTGACTGACGGAATCAGTCTTGAGGATCCCACGAAGGCCAGGCGGCTCCGATGGTCGGCCTCCCAATATGTGATTATGGATGACCGACTCTACAAAAGGTCGTTCTTCTTTTCCTTGCTCAGGTGCTTGGGACCGATCGACGCAGACTATGCTCTCCGAGAAGTGCACGAAGGAATCTGCGGGAATCACTTGGGGGGCAAATCCCTAGCCTACAAAGTCCTGCGATAGGGTTACTATTGGCCCACCATGAGGAAAGACGCGGCTGAGTTGGTCCGAAAGTACGAACTATGTCAGAAGGTAGCCCGATATTACAACGCCAAGGTCAGACCAAAGCTCTTCAGGCCTGGTGACTTAGTCCTGAGAAAGGCAGAGGTCTTGAAGCCCCTGGACCAAGGGAAGCTGGCTCCGAATTGGGAAGGGCCCTACATGGTAGCAGACACCTATGGTCCGAGGGCCTACCGACTGGAGACTCTGGAAGGAAAACCCATTCTCCGGACGTGGAACGCCGACAACCTGAAGTTGTATCACCAATGAACTTTGTACTTGTTCATTCGAAATACAAATCCAGTTTGAAATTTCGGAGTTCTAACTCTTCGACTGACGATCGGCGCTCACCAAGAAGGTCGAGTCCCGACGTCCTGACTCGGGCTCGGTATCCGCGTGGAACCGACGGCCCGACCACCGACGACGTATCGGGCGCTCACAAGAGCCATCCACGGCGATGGGAGTTGACACTCCTTCTACGGTCGAACTTTCGGGCCAGATCATCGGCTAACCTACCGACTGAGCCCCGATCAAAGAAAGGCGAAATGCCTACGCGACCGCCCTCTCGACTTACCGATCGAGCTACGACCGGTCAAAGGATATTCGGCTTACCACCGTCTGTCACACAATGCGACCTCAGTCGCATTCATGACTCACCGACCGAGCTACGGCCGGTCGAAAGATATTCGGCTTACCACCGTATATCATGGGGCGCAGTATAAATACCCGACACAAGGGTATCGGGATCCGACTTATCGTCGTTCTCCCGACTAAACGCGTTGGACGACATTCGACTGAACGCGTCGGAAGAGACCTGACTGCCAAGCCTTTATCCGACGGTCGGTCGGCTCTTGACTCACGGTCGGGGGAAGGACGCCCGACTTACGACCTCGACCATTGAAGGCCGATCCAAAGTCGGGACTTGTTCTATCTTTGCGGCGGCATGAGTTGCCGATCTATATGGGTTAGCGACTTACGTGTTCGGATGCATTCTACGACACATGAGAAAAAAGAGAAAAACAGGCAAAGGAAAAAAGTTTAAGTCCAAGACTTTGATTTCAGATCAAAATAGGCTTTACAAGATCGGACCGAAGCCCGGTTACAAGTTTTCTGAGAAAAACAAAAATGATAAAAGAGGACGAGGCCGATCATCCTTCCGAGTCAATCTCCTCGACCGACGGAAGCTCGGGGATGACCGGCGTGTCCACCACGATCAGCATTGGGTCGACGGTCGGAACAGGTTTGTCGATCGGCGATGGACTGTCGGTCGGCGCCGGATCACGAGTCGCGGCCGTCTCTCCTTTGGCAATCTGTCCCTGGACGGCCTCTCCCGCCACGGCGATGCCTCCCGACGACGGGTCGACCATCTCTTCCGTGGCTTGGTCCATGACTCCCGACGGGATGATGCTGCTGAGATCCAGCTCCGGGTACAGGGCTTGGATCGCATCCCGACCATCCTCGTACCCCATCCGGTACGATGCGAAGTCAGACTCCATTAGCTCCTCTCAGTACTGGTCGGTGCCGCGAAAGTCGTCCACCGCTCGACTCGCCGACTCCTTCGCTGACTTTGCTTCCGCTTCCGCCCGACCGAGAGAGTCCTTTGCCGACTCCGCCTCTGCCTTTGCTATGTCGGCATCGGCCTGGGCGATCGACAGGTCCTTCTCAGCCTTGGCGAGCTTCTCCAGGCTGATCCGGAGCTGCTCGCGCTCGCCCTCGAGTTCGGCGGTGACACCGTCTCGCTCGCGCCGCAAACGGTGCACAGTCCGACCCTTGCGTTTAGCTTCTTTTCGGGCTGACTTCAGCTCGGACCCGAGATGAGAGACCTCGTCCACCAACTTCGCCTTCCGGTCGGCCGACTGCTTCAGGTGGTCGACCAGCATTGCCCGGTCGGCTTCGACCGCCGCCGCCCTGTCCTTCCAAGCCGCCCGGACGTTCCCGAACCTCCGGTACCTGGCTTCAAGTTCGGACATGGTATAGATCGGCTGCGGATGCGGGAACTACGTCAGGAAGATGAAATAATGAAGACACTTAAGGAAAGGGTGGTGAAGTAAAACTTACCCCGACCATGGTCGGATAAAATGAAGATAGCATCTCGGTCACTTGCCGAGACCTCAGCACCTCCACGTCGGCTGGGAGGAGGATCCCCTGGCAGAGCCTCCTGGCCAGGTTGTGGTCGGCCAGCGCCGACGCTCCTTCGGAGAACTGAGCGCTGGGTGGCACAGTGCGACTCCCCGACCTTGTGTCGTCAGCGGAGTCCATCGGGGCTTTCCCCCAATCAGCCACCCCAGCCAGTGAATCCGGTAAGGAGGGGATGCTCGAGTTTGACGCGGCACCCCCCGTTGCAGCTGCAGATGCCGTCGGATGGTGTTCGGTTTCCCGAACGGCATCCGACGCCACCACCGCTGGCGAAGCCGCCGACGTCCCTTCAGCCGCCTCCTCCGTCCGCCGCTCCTCCGGTTGCACCGTCGGAGCCGCGAGTGCTATCACCGGCTCCGACTGGTCGGTCGCCGATGCCTCAACGGTCGGCGCCGCTATGGAGGGTTTCTTCGGCGGTCGCGAAGGTCCGGCCCCCGACGCCGACCTCTTCCTCGCCGCGTACTGTCGGATTTCAGTGTCGGTCGGCCTCATTATCGGTGGTGTCCCTGCGATACCGACAGAAATATTAATATGGGCACAAGAACTAAGGCCAAATGAAAAGACAACCGATGGATCGGACGATACCTAGACGGGGGACCAAGCTCAGGCCAGCGTCATAGAGGGCTTGTTCGGTAACAAGCTCCCTTTGCTTCGAGACCGACATGTCCTTGAGTCGGTGGAAGTCCTCCCGATCGTCCGCCTCCACCCGACTGTTCTCGTTCGCCTCGGTACGGGGCACGCCCCAGTGAGAAGGGAAGCCCCAGGGAGAAGAAAATGAAACAAAGAAAAACTGGTTCTTCCACCCGTGGATGGACGATGGAAGGCCAGTGATGAAGGAAAGACCCTTCCGGGGGTTGAAGAGCCACCACCCTCGGGCCTTAGGGTGGGGTCGGAGGACAAAAAATGCCCGAAAGAGAGAGATACGAGGGTTGGTCGGCAGAAGCTGACACAACAAGGCGAAGCTGATTATTAACCGGACAGAGTTCGACGCCAGCTGTGCCAGACAAAGCCCGTAATAATCCAGCAGATTCCGGACAAACTTCGAAATCGGAAGCCGAAGACCTGCGCGAAGATCTTCGACGTACAGCGCCACCTGGCCCGACGGAGGGTTGTTAACCCGACCGCCGACCCCTGGGGCGGAAAGTTGAAACTGCTCCGGAATACGATACTGATCCCGATGTCGATCAATGTTCGTCCCCGAAAGTGAGGAAACCTTAACTTCCGGAGTCGACTGAGGGTCATCGGTCGGATTTCCCGACCGAGCCCCCTGAGATGAGTTTCCGGCCATCGCATCAGAACCAAGAGAAAGGCAAGACCAAAGAAGAAGGAGATGGAAAAAAGAAGATCTAAAGGAAAACTACGGCTGAGGGGAAGGATCACGAACCCCGGGTGGACCTTCGCGAGAGCGGAAGGGAAGGCAACTGCCGACGACGACGGAAGAAGTACTCGGGCAGAGTCTCTGCAGCAAATCGTCAAGAATGGAGCTTCAAGCACAAGTGGTCCTATATATATAGGACCGTTCGACGGTCGAGATGCCCCTGCGCCGACCGAGATCCCCCGGATGGGCGACTCGTGGCGGCATACGGACCCTCCCTTCGGCCCGATGGTTCGGTGCGCCCATCCCGGGAAGGCCGCACAGCCTTCATTTAATGCGGAGGATGCCGGCCCAACATCCTCCGACACGTGGCGAAAGGGCCGCAGGTCAGAATTAAATCACCCACGCCGATTTGCGTTCTCGATGGGATGCCTGACAGCGCCCCACGCTCCCAGAACCGGTGCTGGGCGGCGGTTTGCGTTCCCCAAAAGGCACCGGACGCCCGATCGCCTGACACCAAATCGTCCGGCACCCGATCGCCTGACACCAAATCCTCCGGCACTCGATCACCTGACACCAAAACGTCCGACGTCGACGTGACGCCTGATGCCGGCAAGACGGGACATCTGACATCGACTGGACACCTGACGCCAGCAAATCTCTCAGCATTCATGAGATGCCTGACATCGTATCAACCCGCGGTACGGTCGGAATTTGGCGTACGGTGGATCCACTCCTTTTCGCCCGGCGTTGCTACCCAAACGAAGGCATCAATCAGCGCACCGTTCGACTCAGGAGTGGAGGGGGGCAACTGTTGGAGAATACCGACCGACCCCGCTCATGCCGGCTTATAATCGGGCATACCCGACCGACCGACCGACCGACTGACCCACCGACGGACCGACCGACCGACCGATCGACCGGACGCCATTACCGACCGATTAACGGCTCTCTACCGACTGAGGATATGTCGGTCGGGCAGACCTTTTCCACTCTCCCGACCGACTGAACCAGGAAGTCTGATGGCCATCTCTCGCAACACGCCCGACTAACCGTCGAAGGGACCCGAATCTCCACCCGACGCCACACAGCTGGCCACCGACCTAGGGTCGGTCGATTCCTCCGATCGTCGTACAGCTGCCAGAGACTGTCAGCCCTGACAGCGGCATGCGGCACTGCCGCCTAAGGGCATTATCCCACCTAGGGCATTGTCAACCCTAGTGATTTGACAGCCCCACGGCGATGTGACACTTTCACGGTGACTCTGACAGTCTACAGTGAGTTGACAATTCCTCAATTGTTCGCGCCATTAATGACGGCGCCATACCACGCTCCACTATATATATATCGGGGAAGGCAACAGTGCGGGAGGTCTCTTTCCGAAAAACTTCCAGGCTCGCTCCCTCTCTCACTCTCTCTTGATTGAGCTCTCTGTCTTCATTTTACTGTTGCCCAGTCACCTCTCTGACTTGACCGTCGGAGGGTCCCCGCCGGAGCCGCCTCCGGTCAGTGTGGACTTCCTTTTTGCAGGCGCTCGTTCCCGACGACCAGGCGACGAGGGGATTGGCCGCAACAGAACATTTCACAGAATACACGATCAGCAAAACTTTCTGATCACATGTTGTAAGGTCAGTGGAAGCTCGATATGACAGTGCTAATTTTGTTAGCAGACATTGTTGCAAAACTAATTTACTTGCTTAGACAATTCCTATATTGTTCCATTGATTTTAATAGATTATAAAGAAATAAGCTATTTAATATAAAACAAAAAATTGAAAAGAATTTGCTTGGATTAAGGCATATATGAACACTGCCTTAAGAACGTGATTCACTTCCTACATGCAAATCTATAGCGATCTTGTCATCAAGGTACAACAATCTGGTTTAGTCTAATTCTTCTCTAATGAGCACAATCACTAGAGAGGCTTGATCAAAATAACTTTCTTCAGATGCCCAAAAATAAAAATCAGTGAAAAAAATAAGAAAGAAGAAAGATGTAATCTCTATCCCAAAATAAAAGAAAGTCTCTTGGAATAGAACACTAGTGAGTAAAGAAAAAAGATATAGTTTTTCTAATGTTCTTAAAACATTCAGATCGGGAGTCTATTTATAGACTCTGTCTAGATGACCGAGAAACACCATGGCTTCAAAGAGATATAATATTTTGGAAATACCGTATTTTTTCAAAAACTAACATTCTCTTTGAAGAGTTGCAACTCTTCGGAAAGAGGCGCCTGACAAAAAGAGTTTTAAAACATTTAAACAACTTAAATTTAGGGATCAAAATTTATTTTTTTCTAAAAAAATTATAAGAACACTCCCTCAATTTTAGTACAATTTTACCTACACCTTCTATAATTTAAAAAATATCAAACTGACCTTCTAGTAATCGATATATTGCAATATAATCTATCCATTCATTGATCAATAAACGGTGTTAGCTTTTTCTCTCAATGAATGAAAATACCCCTTGCTTATATGGAAGGGATCGCCTGTGAGAAAAAATAGAGGTAGAGATAGAGAGAGCCACCCTAAGGAGGGTGGGGTCATCGAGATCGGCATGTAGGGGAGAACAGCATCGAAGGCCTCATGGGTAAGATTGGAGGAGGAGAAGAGGGTGAGAAGGAAGGGGAGGTGGAGAGAACATCATGGTGGGGGATCGAGGGTTCAAGGATAGTCTTAGAGAAAGTAGATGACAAGAAATAGAAGAAGATGGGGAAGAAAGGGAGGGAAAAGGATGGATTGCTGATGAGAAGGGGCAGAGATAGAAGGAGCTGACATAGAGCGGTAGGACTCATAGGCACGCTTAAAGGAGGAAGAAGATGAAGAGAAAAAGAAGATGAAGAGAAAAAGTAGATGAAGAGGAGGAGAGAGAGGATAGCTCATAGGTGGCTTGGAGGAGAAGGCAAATGAGGAGGAAAAATGGATGAAAAGAAAAGGGAGGATAGAAATGAATGGGTTGATGAAGAATGATTGAAAGTGGAGGTAGCCACCATAGAGGAGAAGGGCTAATGGACGAGCTTGGATGAAGAGAATTAAATGTGGATGAGGAGGAAAAAGAGGAGGGAGAAGAGGGGTTGTCGGTGAGAAATTGATGGAGGTGGAAAGAGCTGTTAGGATTTGATATCTTGAGATTAGATCCATATTGAGCCCACAGCGAGATCCGCGATGATAAACGAAGTCCAACGAGCCCAAGATCACCTCAAATGGAGTTCGAATGATCGAGATACGCTCGATTGAAATTAATACGAAATTCGAAGTGGCAGAGGACTGGCGGTAGGCTGACGGAGCAATGATGGTGCAGCCACGTGCGGCAGGCACAGAGTGCGGCCTAGGCCCAAGTGCACGTGCGGGCGCGGCCCAGGCCCATGCGCGTGTGGGCGGGATCACGGGCCCGAATATCCCAGTCCACGATGGATCGGGCGGTGCACAGGCGGGCGCATGGAGCGCAAGACCGTTTCCCCTCGGTTTCTCGCTGTCCACCATGGACCGAGCGACGTTTCTCATGGTTTACGGGTTATTTCGTGGATCGAAGGTGCAATCGGATGGTGGATTGATCTTCCGATGATGATCCAACGGCTGAGAGCTTTTATGATTCAGTTTGGGCATGATCCAGCGGGTTGTTTTGATCTTTTGATGCAGGTCGGATGGCCGAGAAGTTACAAAAGTCCGATCAGGAGTGTGTTTCCGATATTAGCTGGGTTTTTAAGCCTTTAAAAGGTCCAGTTCTATGAACAGAGAGACCTACGGTGTGTGCGGCTTTGTTCAGGAGAAAACCCAATGAATAGAAGCACGGTGCCGGCAGAAGCAGGAGCAAGGCTTCAGGCAGACTATTGGACAGTGGACAACGGTCGTTTCAAGGGTTTAGGGGGGTCTTCCTAGAGAGAGAGCTTTTGTAAGGGAGAGTTTTCTGTGAGGGAGAGATTGGGTATACGAGGGTTGAGGGTGTGATCTCCTCTTGTAATTTTTCTCTTTTCTCATAATGAATCTTGCATGTCCCATGGAGACGAGCCCTTTTTTAGCTGATCTACGTATCTGATTATTTCTGTTTTATTTCTTCTTTCTTCTTGCTGTGACGTATGGTATCGAAAAGATCTTGAGAGGTGGTATCCTGACCAGACATCCATCAATAAGTGGTATCAGAGTGAGATGGTACCGAATGCAGATTGCAGCGGTGGTGAGTAAGATTAAAGATGGAAAAGATAGGATCAATCAAGATGGAGATCAACAAGTTTGATGGAAAGAGCAATTTCTTCTTGTGACAGGCAAGGATGAAGGATGTGCTCATCCACCAAGGATTGATCGATGCCCTCTCATGCAAGGAGAAGCTGACCATCATAGAGGTGGAAGATTGGAGGCGACTCCAGATGCAGACAGTGAGTACCATCCGCATGCATCTAGCAGATGAGGTGGTGATTCATGTGCTTAGCAAAACTTTCCGACGATATTGTGGTCGAAACTCAAGGAGTTAAACATGACGAAATCTCTCACCAACACCCTTTTTCTCTAGAGATAGTTTTACCAACTACGAATGATGAGGGACAGAGAGTGCAGGAGCATCTCAGCCACTTCCAAAAGATCCTCACCGACCTTCTCAACATTAGCGAGAAAGTTGAGGAGAAGATCAGGGTGCTGGTCTTGCTAGCATCACTTCCTCCTTCGTACGAGTTCTTGGTGACTACTCTTCTAGTGGAGAAGAGCACTATCAAGATGGATGAAGTCACCATGGTGATTCTCCAGAATGAGATTCTTAGGAGGAAGAACCCAGTTTCGAGCTCAGATGGCGGCAGCTCCAGTTTGGTGGTTTCTGGAGGAGCAAGAGGCGATAGACAGAGCGATAGAAAATCGCGGTGAGGATGGTCCAAGTCCAAGATGAGGGATTTGAACAAGATCAGATGTTACTGGTATGACGAGTTGGGGCATCTAGCCAGAGATTGCTCTTAACTCAGAGATCGAACGAGGGCTACTGCAGTGATGGCCAGTAAGTAATGATTCAGAGGGTGATGCCATGGAGATAGCTGATGAGGTATCTACTTCTTTCCAGTAGTAGATTTTAGATTCTGCATGCACTATCATATATGTTGTAAAGAGGAGCAGTTTGACTCCCTAGAGAACAATGAAGGTACTATTTATCTGCCGAATGGATCGAGCTGTACGATCAAAGGCATCGAAACGATCAGCTGGAGGACACATAATGGTGCAGTGAGAAGATTGGGAGAGGTCCGATACATACCCAATTTCAGACAAAATCTTATCTCACTGAGCAGACCAGATTCGAAAGGCTACAGGACAGTAGCTGATGGAGGAATCCTGAAAGTACTACACGGTGATAGAATTATTCTGGAGGAGAAGAGGAGGATGAGAGGACATTACTACCTGACGGGGAGCCCAGTATGAGATGGAGCTTAGGAGCCAAGTGGAGCCCAAAGCGAGATGGAGCTCCAGGTGGAGATGGATCAGGCACGAGATGCGAGATTCGAAAGAATGAGAGGCAATATCGCAAAGTGAGATTTCTATTACCGCAGGATGATATCCCGAGCAGGTCTCAGGTCAGGAGGAGCACAGCATACGATGGAGATAGGATCAAGCGGTCTTGCTCGACTCCCATATCTGTCCATCTATGATCAGCAGGTGATTACCCCAAGATATGGGGGCGAGGAGGTCCAAAAGCTCTCAGAGTCAGGAGAAGGTCGAATGTCGAGTCGAAGTGCAGATTGTTAGGATTTTATACCTTGAGATTCGATCCATATTGAGCCCACAATGAGATTTACGATGATGAATGAAGTCCAACGAGTCCAAGATCATCTCAAACGGAGTCCGGATGATTGAGATATGCTCGATTGAAGTTGGCAAGAAATCTGGAGAGGTGGAGAACCGGCGGTAGCCGACGGTGGGCCGACGGAGCAGCGGTGGCATGGCCGCATGCGACAGCACGTGGCCTGGGTGTGGAGCGCGGCCCAGGCCTCGGTGCATGTGCGGGCGTGGCCCAGGCCCACGCGCACACACGCGGGATCATGGGCCCGGATATCTTGGTCCATGATGGACCGGGCGATGCACAGGTGGGCGCATGGACCGCGAGACCGTTTCCCCTCAGTTTTTCACGGTCCACCATGGATCAGGTGATGTTTCTCCTATGTTTCTCACGATCTATGGGTTATTTCATGGACCGAAGGTGCGATCAGAAAGTGGATTGATCTCTCGATGATGATCCAATGGCTAAGAGAGAGTTTTTATGATTCAATTTGGGCATGATCCAGCAGGTTGTTTTGATCATTTGATGCAGATCGGATGGTCGAAAAGTTGGAGAAGTCCAATCAGGAATGTGTTTCCGATATTAGCTGGGTTTTTAAGCCTTTAAAAGGCCCAGTTCCGTGAATAGAGAGACCTATGGTGTGTGTGTTTTTGTTCGGGAGAAAACCTAGTGAATAGAAGCACGGTGCCGACAGAAGCAGGAGTAAGACTTTAGGCAAACTGTTGGACAGTGAACAGTGATCGCTTCAGAGGTTCAGGAGGGTCTTCTTAGAGAGAGAGCTTTTGTGAGGGAGAGTTTTCTGTGAGGGAGAGATTGGGTGTACGAGGGTTGAGGATATGATCTCCTCTTGTAATTTTTTTCTTTTCTCATAGTGAAACTTGCATGCCCTATGGAGGCGAGCTTTTTTTTGGCTGATCCACGTATCTGATTGTTTCTGTTTTATTTCTTCTTTCTTCTTGCTGCGATGCATAGTATCAAAAAGATCTTGGGAGGTGGTATCCTGGCCAGACATCCACCAACAGCCACCATGAAGGAGGAGAAATTGATGAGGAGAAAGAAAAGAAGGGGGAAGGAGATGGAAGAAAGAAGAACACCGATAATGGAGGAGAAGGGGATCAATTGAGAGGAAGGAAAAAAAAAGAGATGGAGATAAAGATATTTCATCATTTTATGAAATAATGATATTATGTGATTGTCACGTGACATCATTTTATTAATAAAGATAGATAACTGGATTATATTGGAATATATTGATAAGTAAAAGGATCAATTTGATACCTTTTAAAGTATAGGAGGTGTAAGTAAAATTGAACTAAAATTGAAGAAGTGTTCCTATAATTTTTTTTAAGAACAAAACTCCAACAATCCTCACAAAAGATTAAAATTTGAAAAAATATTAAAAAGAATATCTGGACATCTTATACTATTCAATAGATGGAATATCTTGTGGGTTTGAACTTCAGTTAGTGTTGATAGTATCCAGCCAAAGTACCATATTGGATTAGATCTTGAATTAGATCTTTTGACTCAAACTTCAACTTATCACACAT